>NW_017307512.1:482991-517439 GCF_000935625.1 Nanorana parkeri
TATATATATATTGTGGCAATACCACAGAGTATGCTGGCAACACAATCACCCAGGACTCTCAGCCAGTGGGGCTAAGAGGTTCCAGAATTGAAATTGTTTTGCAGGGAAGAAGCTGCCCTTTCAGTTTCTTCTGTTTTTTCTGGATTGTTGCTGGGATCTGGATATCTGGAGATTTCTTAGTTCTGGGTGGGATGAAATCTCCAGTCCCGAGGTCAGGTGTTGCCAGACCTCAGGGCAGAGCAGCCTCATTAAGAGCCCAGACCAGAGCTCAAGAAGAAGTTAGTGTGGTGTGTGCTGGAGGCACACAAGGGTCAAGC
The DNA here is from genome assembly GCF_000935625.1 of Nanorana parkeri. Classification (NCBI taxonomy): domain Eukaryota; kingdom Metazoa; phylum Chordata; class Amphibia; order Anura; family Dicroglossidae; genus Nanorana; species Nanorana parkeri. The sequence continues at coordinate 483,309 of NW_017307512.1, forward strand.
CAGTGGTGTGTGGGTGTGTAGGAGGCACACGGCCACAAGCAGACTCGGGTGCATGTTGGATGCACGTGGAACAACCAGGGGAGGCTGGGGAAGGTCAGTGACCCAAGGGACCTGGTGGACACATGAGGGGAGAGCAGTGTGAGTATCACGCAGAGGTGTGCTGAGGACTGTATATGCTGAGAAAAAGCAGATTATTATAAGAAGTGCATGAACTGTTCTGTTTCATTTATGTTAAAGAGGAATAAAGACTGTCCTGTTTTATGTTAAGTCGGCTTCAAGACTGGTCCTTAAGCCCTTACCATTGGGCTATATTCCCTAAACATTACAAAGTGTGTGTGTGTTTTAATTTATAGTAAAACAGTAGAAAGGCATCATGGCACACTCCAAACCTCTGTTATTATCCTTAGTGGTGAGACAAGTTGTTTTACATGCTGGTTTGTGAGTGTGCCATGATGCCTTTCTACTGTTTTACTGTTCAAAGCCCATTTCGTGTGCACCTTACTGTATAACTGGTGACAAATTGTTGAGTGTGTTTGTCGTTTGTTTTGCTTATGTTTTAATTTATGTCAGTTTTTTTTTTTACTTATTTGCTTCTTGGACACCCTAAGCTTCTAATTTTGTAATAGTGTAAATGCAAAAAAAAAGACATTGTAAAAAGGAAAATAGAGAAACACAATCAAGTACTTCAAAACTTAAATTGCAGTTTTATAAGAATTTGTTTATTTTGAATCATCTCCAAATATTGATAATCTTGCTGATGAGTTTATAATCACTTTATAGCAACACTGCATGGTCATAGGATTATACAAACTAAATATAACCCCTGAAATGAATGGAGCATTATTATTTTAAAATACATTATTGTGGTGCCCCTTTATCTTAGATTATACATATTTCTTGACTTCTATATGACTCGGAGCCAAGTCTGCACTGTTGTAACCACCCCAATTGCCCCTTACCCTTCCGGCTCTACTCTTTTGGCTTTTGAATTGGACTATTGAATGAAAGGGGTATCAAAAGTCAGAGAGAAAGTGCAGCATTCATCCAAAATGAAGGGGCTCCTGGGGTGCACAGGAAATGATGTGAGGATTGATAAGGCATGTGTTGACTCCACAAGATGCTTATTTTAGGGGCTTTTGCTAGCTGTTATACCATGACCACACAGGTTGCCTTTAAAAATCAATGGACAGCATATAAACATTTTTACATTTCATAAAATGATTATGGAAGTGTAAGAATATATTGCACAGTCACTATTGAAGCACAGTATGAGTCTTAAAGCATAGCTCTAGCCAAAATAATATATAAAGTTCTGCATGTAGTGGGGAAGAGTTCATATTGTGTTTTTTATTTATGTTATATGCAAAAGAGCTTTGCACTGCACAAACTGCTGGTGTGTGTATATATAATATATATACAGCTATTCTTGCAAGCCAACTAAGTCCAGTCATATTTTAGGTAACACAGTACATAAGCCCTGATAAATGGGGAGTGTCTGAACCCCATAATGTGTTGGTCTGCTTTTTTTAACTGATTATGTGATTAATCATTATTTCAGACTCCTTGACCATTGCCCTTAGTGCTTCCTATATATTTGAGGATTTCTGTTTATGTCTCTGACCCCATTGGAAAAATTTTCCCTCACTTCCTGTCCCTGTGAATCCCAAACAATGTATGGGAGTGGTTGTCATCAGGACTTGAAGTCATACACAATAATGAAAACATTCTTAGAAGTGGTTACTGTTCACCACTTTACTAAAAGTGTTTTTGTCCCTGTTGAGGAGATTTCCAACAGGATGGTAATAACATCCTCTGATGGGCTATAACTCTTTCCCATTGTATCCAAAATTAAATAAAATGTTTTGGCTGGAGTTAAGCTTCCAAAGAGCTTTTGTTCCCTATTCCACACACAAATATATCTTCATTTAAATTATGGATGTGTTTAACAATCTTAATATTATTTCTTTATATTCATTTAAATTTATAAAGTTTATTTGTGCAATTGCAATACGTGCAAATTTTCACATGTTTTATCCTGTTAAAGACCCTAAAAGTATAGAAAAATACATGTTGATGTGCCGTAAATGCTCCCAGGTATTTCCTGTTGTGGGCTGACAGTACACCATTTCTGTGTGGAATGAATGGAGTTATCTCTGTCAAATTGTCTTTACTGAATTCCTCCCACTGTCCCAATCTCTGCAAAATTAGCCTTAATAGTTATGTAGTTCAGATAAGAACTTGGAGGGCTAATCAGTTTCTTTGAGATATTACAGGAAGGGACAGCTGTAAATTTTTGACGTTATCAACGGGTATTTTTGATCTTGCCCATTACTGAAGTGCAATGTTGTAAATGGGCCCTGAGACTTTGTACAACTGCATCCTAAATGTATTTAGCTGGAAGTTCAATTGGGCTTTAACTCCAAAATTAAAAGAACCACCCCTAAGATCCTGGTCTAATATCCAAATATAAAGCACACACATTAAATGTAAAAACCTGAAAACTGTCCTTTTTTATTCTTGGGCCTCTAAACTATAGAATATATATATATAAAAACACAATTTAGACATCCCTGACTAGTGAGCTCGCATGCATACTCACTGTTGATACTTATGGCTAGACCTGGTTTCCCCTATACGTAGTCACTTGCTTACAGAGGAAGGTGTTGGCTCACTGCACAGTGTTCCATATGTACTATTTTTCACAATGTGCCTGTTATAGCCTATGTTCAACATACTCTCTCACCAGTGGACAGCCTATTTTTGTCGAATTTTTATATCTGCATGACGCTATGCTTCCCTCCCCTCCCTCTCCTTCTTTTTTTATTTGTCTGTTAGTTTGATCTTGTTTTTTTTTTTCTATTTGTCTAGTGTACTTGAAAATGTGCAAAATCAATAAAAACTATCTGATTTAAAAAGAAAAATGCTATTTAGATGAAGGGCCTTCTTACCTAATGGACCACAGACAGTTGTACCCTTCTATAATTACATGGGTAGGTGGAAGAAAAGAAGATATGTATGTGAAATTTCATGTAGAAAAAAAAATGCTGATCCAGAGGAAGGTAAAAATGCCCTCTAAAGTGTGATTTAATTGCCTTTTACAAGAAAATTCTATCTTACCCCTAATGGCATCTTTCTTTTATCTATATTAAGAAATGTAAATCATTTCATAGGTATTGTTTTTGAAATATTCGATTGCAATTGCTAGCATTGGTTTCTGTGAAAGCTTATTCTATATTCTAAAAAAAACCTTTGGGTGGGCTAAGATTAAACCTCTTTTTTTACGGTACAGCAAAGGTACCCTCTTCTCTTTTGTTGTGACCTAAAAGTAAATAGTTGTCCCCTATATTTTCTACATAGGTCATTTATATTTTTATTTGAGGTAATCGCTACTTTTCAAAGATAAATAAATTACCCTTCTCTGCATTTTTATCATTTTCATTTCCAAGACAACTCTTTTGTGGATTGGCGTTTCAAATTGAACTTATTATTCATGAGCTGTAGGAGGGCATTTGAGTAGCTGGAAAATCCTGTATCGCTCTCTTGATTTCCTGCCTCTTAACAAAAGATTGTATCTGGCATTTTTCATATGCTTTCAGTATTGAATTTTCTCTAGTACAACCCTATAATCCCCTTCTATTTAATAATCTTCTTCCAGAAGAGACATACTGCACCTAAAAAGTCCTCATACAATTGAAGGAATAATATTTCCTGAAAAAATTCATAGTATCATGCTATAGTGAACAAGGAATAAAAAAAAGAAGTGAGAAGGAGCACCACTACCTGGCGCAAGTATGTGGATCTCCTGGTGTTGATTCCCACAACTAAGCCCACATCCATCACATCACATGTGAGTGCCAAACACCATTATTGTCATTCACCTAAACTGATAAACTGTTTAAAATTAACTCTGTTACAAAAACTAGAGGCCATCACCTAAAATTGGTGGAAAAAAAATTCCAGCACAAGGGGCGAAGGTGGGTTCTTCACAGTAAGATCAGTTAGGGTCTGGAACTCACTGCCACAGGCGGTGATTTCAGCAAATAATGTGGAATTGTTCAAGAAACTTTTGGATGATTTCTTAAGGGACCGTAATATACAGGGGTACGGGTACTCCTAGAATGAGATCCTAATAGGTTGGACTTGATGGACTAATGTCTTTATTCAACCTCAAATACTATGTAACTATGTAACCTTTTTGTCATTTACCTATTTCCTCATCCACACACTTGTGCCAGGTAGTGGTGCTCCTTCTCGCTTATTTTTTTTCCTTGTTTACCATTACACATATTAGACACCTCGGCCTAATATGAATAGAAGTCGCACATTGGCCCCGACACCCCATCCCCACCAGGAGTGCGCTAATAGCATTGGACTTCATTTTTTGTATAGTATCATGCTAGCTTTACATGCTACAGATTGGCATCACGTGTTCTTTTAGGACACCCAGAACATTCTATTTTATTTCTTACCCCAGCCTCAAGATTGTATGTTGCCTGTTTTTTTTTAGAACCTAAATGTATGGTATTACATTTCTCACCATTAAACTTTATTTACCATGGTGTTGCCCCATAGTTTGTCCAGGTCAACTTGTAAAGTTAAAGCGTATGTCCAACCAAAACATTTTTTTTTTCTATTTCGGATAGAATGGGGAAGGGTTAACTCTTTATAGGTTTTACTGCTATCCAAGGCTCCGTTAGAGAGATTTTTTCTCACTTTCTGTGCTGGTGAGGTTTTATCAGACAGGGATTGAGGTGAACTCCCCAACAGCAACAGAGACAAAAGTAAGAACTCTTTTTGTTAGCAACCCTTGTCAGCTTTTTATTTCTGTGTGTCCCAGTAAAATATTTCCCTTAGCACCTCCTCCTCCTGGTAAAATTGTCACTAGGACAGAAAGTGAGGCGAAATCTAATGGAAACACTCGCTGTTAGATTATTTTCTGGCAACAAGATTCACTCTGTCTAATTGTCCTGATCAACAATGTCACTGAGAATGAACGTTAGAGTTAATCCAAAATAATGAGTTGCCATCAGGAAAAGAGTCAAAATCTATCAACTGTCTAAGGTGAGATTTCCCTCACATTGGAAAATATCTTCTCACTTCCCGTTGAGTCTACAAGACAGGAAGTGAATGGAAATTTCCCTTATCAGGCCCAGATGGCAAAAAAAGCTGAGTGGTTTTTAACCCTTCCCTACTCTATCTAAAATAAAAAAAACGTTTTATATATAATTTAACTTAGTATTGTTGTATTTAGGATGGTCAAACCAGCAGAAAAAAGTTAACAAATAGTTGTAATTTCACAGAAAGTAAAGTTATCAGTTTGGCCTTGCCTACTAAGTTACAGTAACGCCCCCTTCCCTTGCTTGCCTGAGGATTGCAGAAATCCTTAAGTCTGGGGCTAAAAATGGTTTTCCCCTGCACAGTCAATCCACATAGACTTCTAGAGCTATCTAGGGCTATCTTCTGATCCTGAAAATACATGCAAGAGGTGCCCATATAAATCTATTGGGCAGGCATGAAGATTGTCTCCTTCTAGCTTTTTTATTGCACATAGGACTATATGGAGAATCCAGTAAAGCCACCATTCAGTGATCCCACCACCAAAGTGTGTGTGTATATGTGTATTTCAGTTTGTGCAAAAGGAATCCACCAGTGTCCTGAGGTCTTGTTGTAAGAATAAGCTTAAATCTACCAAAGAAAACCTACAACCAGATCATCAGTTTTTGTTTGATTTAAAAGACTCAGTGAATAGACTTTTTGTGTGCTAATTAAGTTCAAGGTCCCATATATGATCATAATTTCTGGGATGAATACTGAAACTGACACTGAAAACTATCATTTATGTGGGCTTGTGGAATGGTCAACCACTTTATAAATGCAACAATGAAACTTTAAGATCTAGTGACATCATCTAGTTCCTCAATCTAGTATTCATAAGTCACTGATTCCTAACCAACATGTTGCACTCCCACAAAAGGTTAGCCATGCCATAAACTGTGCAGGTAACAGGTGCGATTTAATCATGTGGTATAGCTTTGATTTCATTGGCTGTATAGGGTGGCGGCTGAGCAGGAATGAAACCAAATTCAGGAAAAGCATCAGGATTCTTGGTAACCGCATCGTCTGGCATCACATACACCTTGAGAATAAACAAATACAAAAAAAAGGGGTTAAAAAGTTCCTTCAAAGGCAAGTTTGATCACCTGGTGGCTTCTATGAAGGAGACCATGGTGCAGTTTATTTCTGAGGCTCTAACCCTCTTGGTAGTGTTAACATAACTTTGTTGGCTTGAGCAAATGTTCCCCTACTTTCTACTCGGGATTCTTCATTGGACATTGTGATGAATACAGTTGGAGTGACTGGCACCCTTGCTCAAGACAAGAACAGGGGAGCTGGAAGAAAGGCCGCAATATGAATCCTCTCCACTTCAGTGTCCTCAAGAGTTTTCAAAAACTTGTTGACATTTCATCTTGATGGCACTGAAGTTGAAAGGTTTCATATTGAGGTATTTTCTTCCAGCTCCCCTGTTCTTGTCCTGAGCAGGGGTTTTGTCAGTCAGTTACTTTACTAAAACCCTATATATCTCTTACCTTGGGGGCATTTGATTTTGCTTCAGAAAGGGACCGGCATCCAAAAACAGAGATGGTAAGAGTCACAAAGAACATCAGCAAGTTTGTTATCAGTAGAAGAGAAAGAACAGCATAAAAAGCTGCCTGTGAACACAAAAAAAACAATTATAACGATTAAGATGAGATTAAACATTACTTTTTTAAGGTTGAATCAAGTTGTAAGGGTTTAGCGGTGGGAGGGTTAAGTGTACAGTATGTGTGTTTTATCTCTTTAAATATACTACCAGTAGGGAAAAACCCAAGTCGACCCTGTCAGAAATCTAGTGGACTCCTAACTTCCTGTGAACTCTTTTCTTTACTGCACTGACATTTCATGCAGTGTTATCAGCCCTGCCCAGTTCTCTGTGAACTACCCAACTCCTCCCCTATGTTATAGAGATGAGGAGTGGATGAGGTGTTGTGGATGAGGCTGAAGTCCAAAACAAAAGCATGCAGCCTAAGGTGACAGCGCTTCTCCTCCATAGTACAGTGAGCGTTGTCACCTTAGTATAGGAATTGTATTACTAACAGGTTACCCAGGTGAAAATAAATGTAAAGAAGCCTGAAAAAAAAAGAAAACGTATGCAGCCGCCACATCTCAGGACTGGTATTACATTTTTGCTTTTGGGTTCAGATGCAAAGTTTTTAGGCGTGGATGAGGGAAGGGTTCAGCCTAAGGGTTAGATTAGGGTTAAGATCAGGTGGTATAGTGGCATACTATATTCAAACCTGAGCCTGACCGTTGCTGCTGAGGGCATCCGTTGTCCTCTAACTCAAAAGTAACCATAACAGCCCCCAATGCAGAGCTCTGTAGCTGCTTACATTCCACAAATCTACAGGGATTGTATCAGCATGATCACAAGGGATCAGCATGAGGTCAGGTGGCCGGTAGAAAATGACTTCTTACTCCCAGGGCCTTCGATTTTCCCAATGGTGGGCAATATTCGCTAAAAAAATAAAGAGTAATTAGAAATGTTTCAGTCTGCATGTTTATAATTTAAGACTAAATATTTTGAGTGTCATATAAGCCCAAGCATGACTGGTTCTCTTTAAAAACCTTCCTAGTTACATAGTTACATAGTATCTGGGGTTGAATAAAGACATACACTGTAAGTACTGTAACTTATAGCTCTCAACATGTGCAACAGGAGAGGCCAGGATGTTGTGAAACCCAAGCCATTATTGACATCAGCCAAAGCTTAGTCTGGTTGTTTTCACATATGCTGCCTTATGTATCTATGACAGCACTTCCCTTGACAGCTAATCATTTTGGAAGGGTTGATTCCAAGGGCTTGGCCTTCTTCTAGTTCTCAACTTCCACTAGAAGTTGATTATTTAAGAGCTTAAAATCAGTTGCATCTGTGTGCCCATGGATGGGGTTTAAAGCCAAACATTCTTTTTCATTTTGGGTAGTATGAGGCTATGGAATGTGATACTAAATCAATATTTAATTCATATCAAGCTATTATCTCGGCTTGCAGTGCACCCAGAAAAAGAATTGTAAGTTGGCCTATGTAGCACCCCCTTACCTCTGGGAGGTCAAAGGGGAGCCCCAGGGAGCTTACTGGGCTATCATTTCACACCTCAGAGCGGGATTCTTGACTGTTTATGGAGTAAAAGTCCCTTTATGAAGTTTTCAGAATTTATTAACCAGGATAAACTCAGGGAGAGGGCGATTGAGTCACAGGATACCCAAACGTGACTCCAATCTCTACTTACAGTTAATACCAAAAAAGATTCTTTGGGCAGTAACCAGCACTCTGTTCACTTCAGACTCAATATCAGCTTTCAGATAGCACATGTACCCCGTGGGTAAGTCACCAGAACACCATGGAATGTCTTCCAGGCAGCAGCCCCTTGATGGGTCTCGAAACACTGGTAAGCAGTGACGTTTTCTCCCTGGTGCTCCATCCCGGGGAACTCCTTCAGGCCTCCAACTCAGGTCATGCTTTTGTCAAAGGCGCTCACCGGGCAGCAGGCATTGGAAGCTCAGGTAGGAGCCCCTGAGAGGAGCCCAGGGGGCAAGAGAGATTCTCCGAGGCTACCTAAATATTTATATTTAAATCTCTCTGAAGTTAAAGAAATGTCCCTTTTTAACTCAGTCACATTGAAGGTTTCTCCTCACTTCCTGTTTCAATGACAACTGTAACATTGGATTTTTCCCCACTTTCTGTCCAAGTCAGGGTGATTCTCCCCAGTGGCGATAGAGACAGCAATAAAATAGTCTGGGGTGCTGCATGAATTTCAGTACATGTTTCTAATTGATAAGCTCACAACATGAAGCAATGATTTCTCTTCAGATTGTTGAGTTCTCCAAAGAGTAATGGCTGAGGCTCAGCTCTTACCTCAAATAGAACTAAGTATGAAGGTGCCAGAAGCAGTTTGTATAAAGTCCAGATATTATGCTATTAAAAATCTCATACCATCAAAAGACAGCTTGATTTGGTGGTTCTTCAATCAGAGATTTACTGGACTAATGCAAATAGAAATTTCCTGGAGGGTAATAAAGCTTTGGTTAATTACACTAATACAGGGAGGGTGTGCTACCCACTGCTATCTCCCACATCTGTCCATACTTGATGTATAGATTGACTTGTTGTCAGCGTGTATGTGATGCATATTTGGACATCCCTGTTTTGTAAATGAAAAATACCTCTTTAAATAAAGAATTTATAAAAAAAAAAAAAAATACAGGGAGGGGGGAAATTATTGAAAAAAGAAAGGAAGTTCACTGCCTCCCAGGACTGCTCTGCCTCCCGTCCTCTGCTATGCTGCTGCAACTGTGGCTCCTAGTTTAACGGTGCGACTCTGATGTGAGGGGGGTTTCTGATATAAAGGGTGGCTCCTGATGTGAAGGGGGGACTGTAATGTGAAAGAGGGGAATCTGATATGAAAGAGGGTTTCTGATGTGAAGGGGAGCTTCTGATTTGAAGAAGGCTCCTGATGTGAAGAGTTGGAGGCTCCTGATGTGAAGGGGAGCTCTAATGTGAAAACGGGTTTCTGATGTGAATGGGGGCTTCTGATTTGAAGAGGGCTACTGATGTGAATGGGGGTTCTTAAGTGAAGGTAGGGGACTCTGATGCGAAAAGAGGGGTGTCTGATGTGAACGAGGTTCCTAATTTAAAGTTGAATCTGATTTTGAAGGTAAATATCTGATGTGAAGGAGAGGGAGCTTCCAACTTAAAGAGGACTCCTGGTGTGAAGGGAGCCTCTAATGTGCATACGGGATTCTGATGTAAGGGGGGTAATTCTTATATGAAGAGGGTACCTAATGAGAAGAGAGGGTTATTAAGTGAATGAGGAGGGCTCCTGATGTCAAGGGGGAAAATGTGATGTCAAAGGTGGAGGGGTTCCTGATGTGAAGGGGGGTTCTTGATTTGAAGGCTGATGTAAACCCCTTTTTAGCATGGGGTTCCCACCTTAAAATGTATACCAAACTCCCTATCGGGGATAAGGGTCTGGTATGTATTTTGGGGGGGCCATGCATCATTTTTTACATCTATGTTTTTTACATTTTAGACTGGGCTGCCTCAAAATTTTGCATATTTATAAAGGGTGTTGTGACCGCAAAAAAGGTTGAGAAGCGCTGATCCAGCACACGTTTCCACATTACTAAGCCATGATAAAGGGGAGCCTTTGAGCCTGGAAACTTGTTGGCTTTTTAAGGTACAAGACTTTGAATAGAATTATATCTGGACTTTACCCAAACTGCATTTGGCACGTTTCTCCCTGCACACCCAGCGATAAAAACCCAGCAGGGGTTCAATCCAAAACTAAAGAAAAAAGTTCCATCTAGAGATACACATTAATTATTCGATCCCAGTGACACTTTTAAGCATGGCTCATTTTCACATTCCTAAGCATGCAAATCTATCTACTGTATATCATCAGAATAACACTCACAAGTTCTGGGTATTGCCTTCCATAGCTGCTTCTTTCATGGTGACTGTCATCATCGTGTTGGTTGTTATTATGGTGGATGTAGTTGTTGTCATCTTCCCCACCATAGTTATCTTCTTCACTATTGTCATTGTTTCCATTGTCACCATTGTTGCCATTATAAACACTGTTGTCAATTGGTGAAGACACAACATAACATCGTTTTTTCGCCAGATCGATGACATTTAGGATCACAGCTATAACGCTGATAACACAGCTGATGCAAGTGACACAGAGAGAGACTTTGATCTGTAAGGAAAAATTAAGCAAAGCATTCAATAAAGCAACCAAAATTGTAAAACACATTTCCTGGCATTTTTTTGAAGTTTTAGACAAAGTGGGGCATTTGATAGACCTAGACTAGAACAAGATCATTGAGCTTTAGTCTAGTGACATTGCCTGAGTTGAGAGGATATCATCAGCCTGCCGCAGGCAGAAGAAAGCATTTCCTCAGTCCACTCTCCCCCAGTGATCAGAATATACAGTGTAACTTTATAGCAAGTCACAAAGTGAGAGGCTGCAGCAGGAACACAGCTAAGAACTGCGTAGGCACCAACATTAATGGCGGTGACCCTGAATGTTGTTTGAACAATGATTGCTCCATACTTCTGGAGAGAAAAGCAGATAAGGCATTGTCTGGGGGAGTACTGTGATCTCTTTGAGAGATGATAAATAACTTGAAGCGTCACACTTAAGCATTGCTTAACATACTGTAGCCACAGTGGCATAGTGGTTAGCACTTATACCTTGTAGCAGAGGAGTCTGCGGTTTGAATCCTGACCAGGACACTATCTGCATGGAGTTTCCATGCTATGTGCTTGTGTGGATTTCCTCCCACACACCAAAGACATGCTGGTAGGTTAAATTGCTATTGTGTAAATTTGCCCTAGTATGTGTGTGCAGGTCTAAAAATCCTAACAGCAGACCCAAAAAACACTGTTGGAAAGGAAGGTTCCACGGCTAAAAGTGGACCAGAAACTGCAGTCAACGTAGCAGGGATTAGTTACAGATAGGGATGCACCGATACCAATACAAGCATCGGTATCGGCCGCGATACCGAGTATTTGCATGAGTACTCGTGCAAATACTCCAATTCATAAAACGAGTACCTGTGCCGCGTCTGCCATCTTCAGGGACCCGAATCCGCCGCACACAGGACCTCCATCTCTTCTTCAATGAGGCAAGATGGCCTCCTCTGTCATGTGCTCCATTCTGACCTCTTCTCCCGCTGATTGGCCGATTGGATGATTGACAGGCTTCCTCACCAGTCAGGAGTGACTGGTGAGGAAGCCTGTTATCATCCAAAGTTATTAAACTGACCTAAAATCATGATTTTGTATTGCTTTAGAAAAAATTTGACCTGTCCCTTTAAGAAAAAGTATCGGTAATTGGTATCGGCGAGTACTTGAAAAAAAGTATTGGTACTCGTACTCGGCCTTAAAAAAGTGGTATCGGTGCATCCCTAGTTACAGAGTTGAAAGTTTACAAAAAGAACATCTCAAAACCATTTCCGAAAATCACAAAATATAAAATTATAAGAAGGTAGAATATGAGCCCAGAGAAGAAAATTAAAATACACTCTTGCCAGTTTATTGCACATAGTAATACCGAAGGGGCCCCACCACTAAATAATTCACTAGAAATCTGAATTTATAAATGTATCTGTAGCACCACCAGGTACATATGGTATTGCAGCTGGGCCTGAGACTTCAGATGCTGATATCTTGCTTCAAGATAATATGGGGTCTATTTATAAATAATTGGCAGGACCCTTTGCCCTGCAAATATCTATGAATGTTAATTTGGGGTAAATAATGCCAAAATGGAGTGTTCAGACTATATACACTATTTTACCAAAAGTATTGGGACACCACTCCAAATCATTGGATTCAGGTGTTACGTGAAATTTCCTTGCTACTAAATATTCGCAGTCAACTGTTAGTGGTATTATAACAAAGTGGAAGCAACTGGGAACAACAGCAACTCAGCCACGAAGTGGTAGCCCATTTAAAATGACAGAGCGGGGTCAGCGCAAGCTGAAGTGCAGAAGTCGCCAACTGTCTGTAGAGTCAATAGCTACAGACCTCCGAACTTTGTGTGGCCTTCAGAATGGCACAACAACAGTGTGTAGAGAGCTTCATGGAATGGGTTTCCATGGCCGAGCAGCTGCATCCAAGCCTTACATCACCAAGTGCAATGCAAAGTGTTGGATGCAGTGGTGTAAAGCACGCCACCACTGGACTCTAGAGAAGTGGAGACGTGTTTTCTGGATTGACGAATCACGCTTCTCTGTCTGGCAATCCGATGGACGTGTCTGGGTTTGGCGGTTACCAGGAGAATGGTATTTGCCTGACTGCACTGTGCCAAGTGTAAAGTTTGGTGGAGGGGGGATTATGGTGTGGGGTTATTTTTCAGGGGTTGGGATGGCCCCTTAGTTCCAGTGAAGGGAACTCTTAAGGCATCAGAATACCAAGACACTTTGGACAATTTCATGCTCCCAACGTTGTGGGAACAGTTTGGGGATGGCCCCTTTCTGTTCCAACATGACTACGCACCAGTGCACAAAGCAAGGTCCATAAAGAAATGGATGAGCGAGTTTGGGGTGGAGGAACTTGACTGGCCTGCACCTTGTGGACAGCCTTCCCAGAAGAGTTGAAGCTGTTATAGCGGCAAAGGGTGGGCCAACTCAATATTGAACCCTACGCACTAAGACTGGGATGCCATTAAAGTTCATGTGTGCGTAAAGGCAGGCATCCCAATACTTTTGGTAATATAGTGTATGTTTTCCCAGTTTGAATGTAGTATTGTAATACCACATTATGGGCACTAGAAGGGGCTTTTTCCAGTTCAAATGTAGTGGGTTGTACTATTAAATCTTGGCCACTAGATGGAGCATAGGGAAAAAGTATTTATTTACTATGCTCCACAGCTCCATCCAGTGGCCATAATGTGATTTTACAACACCACATTCCAAACGGGAAAAAAATATATTAAGACTATTTTTTTGGGGGGAGAGAAAAAAAAACTGATCAGATTCCAACAACCTTGTACCTCTATATCCATTTCTACTAGATAAAAATAAGCATGAAATTATAAGAAGGAAAAAATACTCACTGTACTGATGCTGGGCTTTCGATAAGCAACAAGTGTCAGACATCCGGCAATGATGTACTGCAAGATAACAACACGCAATGAACAAACTTCAAACTGATGTCAGTGTAAAGAACGCTCAGTGTGTGCAAAATATAGACACCCATATCTACCAATCAGAAATGAGCAGTTCATGGCACAACATGATTTGAAATGACAAATACAAGAAAGATCTTGATCATTATTGGCAGTTAATGAATGTTATGAACATATTTTATTTTTAGGTTGAAAGTAATATTAGGAAAATAGCTCATTGTGGCCACTAGATGGAGTTGAGTTGCATAGAAAACAACGTTTATTTTTGGCTCCATTCACACAGAAGAAATGCACATGCAATTTTTCACGGCAAATGGGCTTTGCAAATTGTTATCATTACACTCCTTTATGTTATACATTTGGGCAAAATGGAGCTAAAAAAGAACTTAAGAATGCTGGTTAATAGTCATCTTAGCCACACCACTCAATGCCAAGTGTTTGCCTTAAAAGCAAACAATGTTTTGGAATGTATAAAAAGGGAGATGGAAGCATGTGATGCCAATGTAGTATTGTCTCTGTTCAAGTCCCAGGCAAAGTCATGTCTAGAATACGGGGTATGCCTATTGGCTCCGAATTGTATAATGGACATAGGATAGATTTTACCTAAGAGGGAATGCCTGAACAAAGAACATGGAAGGATCACCAAGTAATCATTTTTAAAAGGCCACAATTTTTTGAATTTTTAAGAACAATTTTGGAAATGACCATGTTTAGGGCTCTTGTAGATGGACCTTCATGCCAAATTCAGACCACATAAAGCAGGTCAAATGTAGCTTTAGAACTGTCATCTACAGAAGCTTGGTGGCATCCTGGGGTGACTTCTGGCTTTGTCAGGGGTGCCTTTCAAATTTTCACTAGGGAAAGAGTGAAAACGTGATGTGAATGGGGGCTTCTGATGTGAAAGGGGGAACTCTGAGGTGAAAGGAGCTCCTGATGTGGGGAGGGGGCTGCTATGAAGGTCGGGCTTCTAATGTGAAAGAGGGGGACTCTGATGTAAAGGAGGGGATCCTGCTGTGAATGGGGGGCTACTGATGTGGAGGGGGCTCCTGATGTGAAGGGGGGAGGATTTTCTGTTTTGAAGGTTGGATTTTCTGATGTTAAAGAAGGGGACTGTGAAAGGGGGAACATTTTGGCTCCTGTCCCTGATATGGGTTGGTATGATTTTTTTTTTTGTGGGGGTACATAATTTTTTACATTTGACATTTACATTTTTTTTACATTTTAGACTGGGGTGCTTTAAGATTTTACATACTTTTAAAAGGTGGCATAACTGAAAAATGTATTCCACTGAAGGCAATCAGCTCTTGTGGTGCATTTTAAATTTTGGAGAACAACACAAGCCCTAAAGCTTATATGAGATTTTATTGATTGGGTGTAAATCTACTTTAGTGAACATATTCAAATCATGCAGAGGATACCCATTCTGCCTGTATATGTATGAATGGTTTATAACTTGAACAACAAAACGTCTTATGAAAAAAAACAAAAGAGTAATTAGTTGGGTGAAATGTAATTACATATAATGACAGTATCACAAATTTACACTCCACATCCACCACATCCCTGAGATTTTGTATACTATACTAGAAAAAAAGCGAGAAATATGTGTTGAACAAATCTCTACAAATTACAAATGTATTGGTAACTCATCAAAAAAAAATTATTGACATATACACAAATATATTTAAAAATAGGGCCTCATACATGTCTTGATGTTTTTCTCTATAATTATGTATTGCACATTAACCCTTTTTTCCCCAATCAGCTTTACATTTGAAAAGGCTGCATTTCTACAGATACATAGACACCTTTATTCAGCATGAATCCTGGGAAGTGCAAGGAGTTTTCATGTTCTCCTCTCTGCTCAGTGGGTTTCCTCCCACACTGCAAAGACATGTTGGAAGGTTAATTAGCTCATGTCTAAATTGGCCCTGGGTGCATA
Source organism: Nanorana parkeri (assembly GCF_000935625.1). Lineage (NCBI taxonomy): Eukaryota > Metazoa > Chordata > Amphibia > Anura > Dicroglossidae > Nanorana > Nanorana parkeri. The sequence goes on from NW_017307512.1 coordinate 498,981, forward strand.
TGAGATAGTGACCTTAGATTGTAGGCTCCTTGGGGGCAGGGACTGATGTGAATGTGCACCGAATAATATAAAGCACTGAATAAATTGTTGGCCCTATATTAAATACAGATAATAATACTAATAAAAATTTGGTTGGTTATGTGTTTCACAAAACTCAGTCTGCTCCTTCAGAACAAATGTGGATAGTATTTTTCATATAGAGAAAACATATAGATCAGGCCGAAGAGTGAATTCCACATGCACAGGGATATCAACCCCATGGGGACTGCAGGGGAACATATGTACCACCACCAGGGGAGAGCTTGGCGCCTAACTCGGTGGGTGTAGACTCTTGTCAGTCTTATGGATGGATACCATTCAGATGATAAAACTCCACTGAAACCTTCCCCTATACATCTTCAATCATTACCTCTGTGAATCCCATCTCGGAAGGATCCCACTACAGGCTATACCCCAGTGACAGAGAGGGAAGGTGGTACACTCATCCCCATTTTAGAGATTTGCTAACCATCACAACACCAAAAAAGTCCCATATTTTTGGCTTTCTTTCTAATATAGTTGGGTCAAACATCAGTGTTTAGCAATTCTATGAAGTTACACTGATGGAAGCCGCTCTGTAATTGCTCATTGTCTGTTGCATGTTGTGGCTTTTCAATATCCAGCTTTACCATGCGAATACTAAAAGCAATAGAAAATGAAAAAAAATACTTACAAACACGGGGCCCCAAAAAGGAATACCGCTTTCCACTGTGTTGGTGAAGGCAATGAATGCTAATGCAATACCTAGAGCAATCTCCAAGATGGCAGCAATAATTATCACAATCTAAAGAGGAAAGATATTGCTTAGCTAGTTGACACAACAATGAACTTTAATTCACACATTTAAAAAAAAAAAGTTGCCTTATAGATCCCTTATGACTATGGAAAATGTAGAAAATTAGGACTTTCCCATTCATCCTCAGTACTAGGATTTAATTCACCTTTTCTAAAACTAAATATGGTATAGCATGCAGGTGCGCTCAAATGGAAAATTGCCGTTTGACAACAAAAGGTCAAAAAGCAGCCTCTGAACTGTCACATGTATTGCCCGTTTTAAGTCAATTGCATTTTGCTGACGTGTGTTCCACATGTGAAACACAGGAAAACAATGCCTGTTGACATGAAGGTAATCCGTCCAGACTCCTGAGACGTGAATGTAAATGGAAAAAGCTATGGACTACAACTGCAAACCAAAAGACAGTACATACACACAAAATGAGATAAAATTGTCCAGATATCTACAAAACGCCTGATGGTTTACATCACCACATTGATTCCTACACTTCTTTGAAATACAGACCTACTATATCTGCCTATTGGACAGCAATAATCACCTTCCTTAGCAACATTATGGAGATTCCGATTCCACAGGAACCTTGGCTGTGCCTCTTTAAACATTGGGAGTCCCCTCCCACCCTCAGGACAGAAAATAGGATGTGGTTGTTTACATGTCTCTTATTAGCGCGTCGACTGCTGATGAAAGCTTGGTTGACTCCTAGCCCACCTACCTTGAAATTATTTGTGGAAATGGTCACCACTTTAATGTGGCAAGAACGTCTGGAAACGGTCATGGATATGGACCGCTTGACATCCAAATTCTTCAATAGATGGAGTCCGTTTCTCCTCTTCCAATTACAAGACGCGGACCTAGTGGAACTGGTTCGCCCCTTTAGGTACACTACCTGGTATCTGGAAAGAGCACTACAGGGCTCTTTGGGGAGGCTTACCATCACAGACTAAATGACCAAATATTCAAGGGAGGCTGGCTGGGGACGAGGAACACGCTAGGTTACATCACTCTATACTGTACATTGACACATGGCTGCAGGATTGCAATTTAATCTGCGGAGGTTTCGGAGTGGGAGGTGCTGTGGAGAGGTTGCGAGGATGAGTGGATTCAAAGACGAGAAGGGTTCTGAGAGTGTGGGCTGCAAGTGTTGGTGAATTTTTGGCTGCAACTTAGATTAAATATTGGTTCAGTTTTAACATATGTTTGACCGAATATATATATGGCTTGGTGCACAGAAATGTATGGCCGGGTGTCCATTTCTATACTGAGAGGAGGAGTCCAGCGTGGCTGACAGGGGAGCGTAGGAGGTGGATGTACTAAGCGTTATTGGCAGACTCCTCCTGCGAGTTCCTGCTTGTCAACTTACACCCTTATTGGTCTGCAATGACTCCACTCCGCAAGAAGTATGTTAAGGAAATCTGGACATACGGTCATACACTTTTAAAAGTTTAAAGGTCCTACACTGTATATATTTGTACAAGATTATGCGGTTCTTTATAACGCAATGACATTCCGCATATTATACTATTTGACGTATAGTGACCGCACGCCATTGTATGGCAGGGAACAAAAAAAAAAAAGACAAACAACTGTGTATATTGTACTGTATTCATTTGGTCACATTGTGCTTATGTTTGTGTCAAAATATTTTGGAAAAAAAAGAAATACAGACCTACTTTTACTAAGGCGCTGCGTCAAAGATTCAATTCTAGCCTAACATTCGTATTCGGGGTGCCTTGGTGGATAGCTTTTAGGATTACCCAGGATTTATAGCCAAAGTTTTGTGGACACCTGACTATCACACCTACCTTATAGCCAAAAGTATGTCAACACCTTTCCAAATTATTGATTTTGATATTTCCAGAGAAGGGCACTGTAAATGCTACAGTGTACACGTTATCTGGTATGATCTCTAGTCTCAAGAGGCAGCTCCCTATCCTAAGAGGTATGTTTTCATAATCAAGGCCATGAGAAGGACAGGGATTTTTTGGGGCTGTTCAATGTAATAGCTGGAGCTACTGCTTTAAATACATTGACTACCTCTTTTTCCCCTGCTTTAACTGAACTCTGCCGAATAGGACTGTGCTGGAATGTGAAGGAAATGATCAAAGAACTGCTTATGCTACCATAGCTGGTCTCAATCTAGGTCTTAGCTGGTAATTTTACGGAGGTCCTTTGTACTTTTGGAGCTCCTTACTTGCAAAAGTGAACTTTGGCTTATGTTAAACATTTATTAATTAGCTTCATTGTAATTTTATACACCTGTGCTTTATACTTGCACATGTTACTCTGCTACATTGTCACATGATGGAATTCCAGCCTGAAAATGCTCTGTCTTTAGGATTAAGTCAATTTGCTGAGAAGTAAGGAGGAAAACTGATTAATGAACTGGGATGAGCAGTAAATCTGTCTGGATCATGCCTTAAGGGGTTCATAACTTGGGTCTTCCATCCTTTTTTGTTCATTTTGTTGCCCTTCTCTGAGCTATATCTAGTTCAAGGACACCCTTCCTAAGGATTGGTGACCTAATCTGAGCTGCATACTCAGGATGAGGTCAAACAAGTGTCTTGTAAAGTTTTATCTCTTGAGAAAATACCTTGTTTAAAGCTGGCTTTGCTAGTTGCAGCTTGACATTGTATGCTATTGCTGAGTTTGGTGTCTATTAGGACCCACATATCTTTCTCCATTCCTGATTTCCCCAGAGATGCACCACCTGATGAGTATCTTGCATTCATATTTTTCCTATATTGCCCCACATGTTTTCTTCCGAGTTGAGTTTGGTCCCAGCCAAGAAAGCGGTCTTCCAAACCTCCAGGTGACCTCCTATGATGTGATTTTTTTTTAAAAAGGTAATCCGCCGCTTCCCCCGCTTTTAATGTTAAGAAGATTTGATGGGAATAGACCACCATCCCCTGTGAGGTAAGCAACCTGATAAATAAATATAATATGTTTTAGGGCAACACTATCAGAAGGGGTTAGGTTTTCTAATATTTTGCTCACACCTGTTGCTGAGGTCCTTCATAGTGGTGGTTATATGTTTAAAAAGGAGCATTCACAGCCAAGTAAACCTGAAATTCTCTGTAGACTTTAAATTGACCATTTTAGCTTTGCTTTTGATTTGTGTTTATTGTTGCTGACAACAAATTCTCAACTTCTAACTTGAACTTCTAGTGCTACCATGATAACACACATCTACTAAAGAGATGAGAGAGAGTTTAAAATTGAAGTGCAGGGCATACATTGGAACTCTTATTAAAAAATTGTTTGGGGATGGACTAGGAAAGTATTTGAATCTCACTCAAGCTTGTATTGCTGTCCCTATAGAAGAGAATACACCTGCATTTCTGTGTCACATACAGTGAAAGTGAGCAGAGTCTCTTCAATAGAGGCATAGACAGCAAAAAAATGGTTCCATCTTTCAGTAGTGTGAGGAATAGTTAGAACTTCCTAGATAAAAACCTGAAAGAGGTTCTTTCCATGCTACCCAAGACTAAAAATAAACTGTTGACTTGAGTTCCAATTTAAAAGTACCAGCAGAACCAAACAATTCAAACAAGAAGCGTCTTCCTTTCCTGCTCTTTTCTATTACACGGGTGCATGTTAAGATTCAGTTTTTCTGTATCCTCTGTGTTGGTGGAGCTGCTGCTGATAGATATGGGTATAACTTATTTTCCAATACTTACTCCGAGAGCCTTGGGTTTACCCTTCAGAAACATCTTGTAAAATGAAGGAGATGAGTCTGTATTCTGGGGTGTAATGTTGTCCATACTCCATGGTGGGGTCACAGTGTTTGGACCCCAGGCCTGGTTTTGTGGGGGAAAATATGCAGGGGGTTGAGGACTGTCATTCTCAGGGATGTTTGGTAAAGGAAAATTGGACATAGGAGCCGTGGGTTCACTGTTGCTCATAATGGTCTCATAGCTGGGAGGTTTGGGGATGCCGTCGGGGTGTGACATCATGAAATCTGCAATAGAAATTAAAACAATTAAAAACATTGTTTTTAGGTTGTAGGTAGTTATTTGGGTAAAGCACTGGCACATTGTTTATTTTTATGTCAAACTGACCAAGAACGTTAGATGACAGTTGGAAATGCTGGCATCATGTGAATGTAATTTTGGCAAGATTAACATGAACTTCAGGTGTCTAGGTATCATGTTTTTATCAATAGGGAAGGAGGGGTGAGTATGAAAAAGACATTGCTGTTATCTGCCTATATTCAGGTGAACAATAGTGCAGACCCCAACAGTTTCAGATCTTGTGGGACTGTCCCAGGATTGTTATTTTCAAGGCTCCTCAGGTCCATCTAGTTGCCATATCACAGTATTTTCCTGATATTATATTTGACTTGGAGAGAAAATGAACACCAATAGCATTCACTTTTGACTTTATTCACACAGGATGAATATATATGAAATTTTGGATATAACGTTAAGCTGCGCTTAGGATTAATAAAGTTAAAAGCTGCTATGCTAAAAAGTACACGGCTCTTGTATATATGACACAAAAATGCGCAGCGCTGAAAACTTTATCTGTCAGCCTTAAGTGACACACTTTCTTGTGTAAAAAATGTAATAATTAAACAAATGATGTATTTTATTTATTTACACAAGAAGGTGTGTCACTCACGGTTGACAGATAAAGTTTTCTACGCTGTGCATATATGGAATTTTGCAGGATGAATAGCTCTGATAATTGTATATAAATACACCCATTGTCTGCAAAAGCTATGGGGCTGATCTATAACTCTTCTGGTCAGTATATACCTGGGCGGATGAAGTTGGCATGGAACTACTGCCACTAGATGGCCCAGAGAAGCTTAGGAATTTACTATGCTCCTCAGTCCCATCTAGTGGCGGTAGTGCCGTGCGAATGGCATCTACCCAGCCATATCCTGGGGAGAAGAGTTATAAATCCTCCCATTAATGTGTTATCAGCCAACAACAGGGCTTAAGAGTGCTTTTCCTGCAGATCAACAGGTATTTTTCTATATCTGCAGGATCTTTAAAGATAAACAATTTGAGGAAATGTGCATGTATTGTATATGTTTGTTTTTTATGTCTTAATATACACTTTAAAATAACAAATTAAATAAATAATAGGTTGGATGAAAGGTTTAGTGTAGCATAATACTTTTGGCAGTAAATGTTTTATTGAGAACAATAAATGCAAACCACGATACTGTTACTGAATCGCGCACAAGATCATATATAAACTAGAAGCATTGTGTAAAAAAGATAAAATCAATGCGCTCATAATTGTAAGCTCTATCGAACAGCATGACAAGAAAGAAGAGACTTGGGTCTGGTAGCTGCTAGCAAGATCACAGGAGGATATGCTGCTAGAAGTGGAGCCGGCGGTTTGGTGAATCACTGGCACGCTAGTGATGGAGCGCAAGTTCCTTACACTCAATCTTTCATTTCCTCTCTCCCCATAGACAGATTTGTCTCCAATTGTGTATGCAGATTTGGACCATACCACTAGCAATACCTTGGGAACAGAGGCAATGCATGATCAGCTCTTGTAGCGTCCAATTAGTAATCCAATGAGAGGGATCTCTCTGGAAAAACAGATCCAATAGGCTCTCCTTGGCAATCCTTACTAAACATAGAAGGCAGTTGGGATGGTACACATTGCCCTTTGTGGTGTAGCTACAGAGATCAAAGCAAGACTGGGATTCCTATCCTACAAAAATCCAAGTGCCACAATGTCTCCACTCAGCCCTTTATGGGACAAGTCATCACAGGACTGGGTAAGATGGAGAAATGAGGTGCAGGATTCCCCCCAAACTCCAACAAGCTCTCCGATCACCATTAGGAAAGGACAGTTGGTCCACGCAATGGCTGCTGATCATTCAATTCAGCTGATGGCTGAGTGGAGTCATCCAGTGGGATATCCTCCTGTGATCTTGCTAGCGGCTTCCACACACAAGTCTCTTCTGTATTGTTACACTTGTAAACTATTCCGGTGCGCTCTTTCCTTTTTCATTTTTTATAGAGGTCTACACATCAGAACAAAGAAAGGGACAACTGAGGAGGAATGCAGGACAGATATATATCTGTAAAAAAAAAATATAAATAAAGGCAACTGGACCTTCTGTATTTTTTTTTGATATTTGTTTACAGATATACCATGACCTAGATGAATGAAAACCTTCACAGACAATGCAGGACAGAGACATATGGTTCCAAAAATGTTACAAATGAGGGGCAGTTGGGAGCTTTTTTCCCAACAATCTCCTTTTGCTACAAATTAGAAGTACTTCAAGTCCCTCCAGTTTTATATAGACGTAATCTCAGTCATGTGTACACACAATTGTAAACTGTGACACAGCTAAAAAGCTATGTGTACAAGAAACACACATGACCTCTCTCGAGTCACATGGGGATGTCAAAGACAGCAAAGAAAATCCATTATTGCAAAATAAAGTTGTCATGAGCTTAAACCAGAATGTCATGTTTCTCTAAAGTGCTGTCTAAAACAACACTAGAGATTGGGAATTTTGTGGCCAATTTCTGTTTACTCTGATTTTATTGAATAGTGAATACCATGAGTTTCTCACAGTATGGTTTCAAAGCTGCAGTAAATCAATTGGAGTCTGTCTCATTCCCTGGCTGGAGGACCCCCAGCATCATCATTTACTGTTCCAGGTCTTCCCCTGCCATTCATTGGATTTCAGCTCTTTCAATTATGCAGGCTCAACCACACATGTGGGTGTTACCTAGGATGGTCGTCATGCAAATGCAGCGTGCCTAAGAATACCAATTCCTCCAGGCTGACCTCTACCCACCAAGGCATATTGATATTTGCATAATTTCTCCCAAGAGACAGCCAAAGGCTTGCATCAGGTTCAAGGGAACTTGAGGGTACTATGACTAGTTCTCCTTTCAGGAGAGAATTACTTGTATTTCTACCTTTACAGAATGAAGCCCCTCTACAGATCATTGGTATACACAAAGGTTATTTGAGCATCTGAGGACTTCCTGTCAGTGTAAACAGGTCTGATCACTTTCCTTTGACCTCTCTTGTGGACAAGGCCTTTTCACCTATACTGATTTTCCCAGCATGTTCTGTACACTTTAAAGAATTCAGAGAACTCCATGCAAAAAACAAATCCCAGGAGCTCAGCAGTTTCTGAGATACTGCCACCACCACGTCTAACACCATGATCAAAGTTAGATTACGCAGCTTCCCTTTCCCTTTTTTAAGCAGTAACTGAACATCTTAATAGTGCCTAAATTCTTTATGGAGTCTATTTATAAACAATTAACAGAGCCATTCACCCCCATTGATCTCTGTAAATGTTAGTTGTGTGCAAATAAAGGCAAAAACAAATATTCTTAATATATGTTCTTTCTAGGTCGAATGTATTGTGATGTAATACTGCATTATGGCCACTAGATGGGGGTGAGAAGCAAGTACGGATCTGCAAACAGGGATCATTTAGGTCTGGGGTGGGTGGCACAAAGGATGCACTTTGTTTTTTGTTTTTTAAATAATAATAAAGTTTTATTGAATTTTTCAATCTATGCACTTTGTTTTAAAGTGCACTTACCCTTTGTAAAAGAAGGTTAATGCAGCCACCACATATAAGGATTGGTAAGCTGCAAAATAATAAATTTTTTGGGGGGGTCAGATACGATTTAAATGGCCTCTTTAAAAACAGACAAATCTTGCAGTAGTTGTATAGAGCCTACCTTTAAAAGTTAAAAGAGATGGGCACCCTTATCTCTAGCTTACTGTAAGAAACGTTTACAACTCCCTCAATCTGAATTAATTCGATTTTTGCAGATTTCCAACTTCTTGCATACCCTGGCCTCCCGAGTTAAGTGTTCCCTTAGTCTCACTCCCTGTGAATGCTGGTGCTGTCAATCTCTGGGTCTGAGAGGGGGCATTTCTTTGCTTTGTTCTATGTTATAGGTTCCCCCTCTAAAATTGCCCTTTATGCTGGCCTGGGAGTCTGATCTGGGCTGCTCTTTTGACGAAGAAGTATGGAGCCATTGCTGTTTAACAGCTTGATGGGGTATTCTTAATGTGTCTTTAGTTATTATTAATATTATTATTATATTATTAAATTATATGAGGCAAATTCTAAAGTGCTTTCCAGATGGAACCTGGTGCCTGTCAGATTGGCTTCCATGTATCCGGGAGCTTCCCCGATTTGCTTCCACGGCTGTGAGCTACGTGGCTCAGTCCTTCACATATGGTGGTCTTGCCCCAGGATACAGAGCTTTTGGCATAACATTTTTGTTCTTGTTATTGTGTCACAGGTGTGCAGGTACCCAGGGATCCTAGGTTTGCGTTACTTAATGATACAGTCTTCGGGGGGCTCTAAATATTGTAATAGATTGACCCTTTTTATATTTCTAGCAGCTAAAATGTTTGATTGCTAAGGCCTGGAAGACGCCTAAGGTCACTATAGCTTCTGTAAAAACTAAGCTCTCCTGGATCATGACCCATGAGCGGTTATCTAGCATTCTTTTTGATAAGTGAGCACGTTAAGAGCTTGTCTGGGATCCCTGGATGCAGTACATCAATTTGACTACGGATGTTTAATATTTTTTATGTCATTTTGGTTTAGCCTTGCCCATCCCCTGTGTTCTCTCTTCTCTTTCCTTCTTCCTTTTCTTTTTCTCATTGGCTTACTATTCTTTTCATATTTTTCTGTTTCTCCCATTAACGCAGGTTGAATGGTTTCATGAAGCATGGCTTCCTTCGAAAGGTCTTTGTATCGATCACTAACCTTATTGATATTGCGGAGTTGGACGTATGTACCACTTTTTACTTAACTATTCTCTGGATTGTCCTCATATATTTGCCTGTTTGCTTTGATTCAACCTATCACGTGACTATTACTGTTTAACAATACCAGTTGTTTTGTTTTGAAAAACTCAATAAAAATCTTTGAAATTTAAAAGAGATGAGTATTATTTTTGCATTGTGTCAGGTGGGAAAAGGTAACCCAAAGGTCGGTGATAGCAGAGGCACCCAGAAACAAGACTATGAGCATCTAGGTAGTTCTTCAATTAGAAGGTATTTTATTGGATGGTAAATCGACATAAAAAACACCTCAAACGTATGTTTTGTCACTCTAGCTGGCCACTTCCTCAGGTGGGTATGGAGAGACACTAACAGATAAAAATTATATATAAAAAATCAAAATATATAAATGACACAAATATATAAATGACACAAATATATAAAGAGTATTTTGATATATGTTGGAAACCTATTTTATAAAATATCTGAAAAAATATCTGTTTCAACCATATTATAAGGTTATATTTGATATATAAGGGGGAATTTATCAAAACTGGAGCAGAGAACCTGGAGCAGTTGCTCATGGCAACCAATCAGCATCTCTCCTCAGTTTGCTCAGGTAAGATTTGAAAATGAGACAGAGAAGCTGATTGGCTGATGTGCAAATCTGCTCCAGGTTTTGTGTGCTCCAGTTTTATTAATTCCCCCCCATAGACACCTTATTGGATGATACAATACATACATCCTGTATGGTAGCAGCGTAAAGTGTAAAACATTATCATTGCAACATTCAATAGAAGCTATTAATGAAGCCCATCAATAAAGATTTCAGTGCACAGGTGTTGGCGATTATGTTCTCGAGAAAGCACCTTGCTGGGATGTGCCAGAGTCTCCTGGTATGTATTACATGTACAGGGGCTGTCCGCTAAAGATTATTTATAGTGCTATTTTTGCATTGTGGAGGAAGTATGAGCTGGGAAATTACTACTTGAAATAAGGCATGTGAAAAATGTAAAGGTGCAGCCTGTCTATAATAAACACAAGTCTATCCATGCATGTCATCTGCTGTGTCTCTCAACTGATAATATCTGGGAACTTTTTTTTTCAAAGTTGTGTGGCTCGAGGTTCTAAAGGGTGGAGGGGGTCAGCACTGTGTGATAAGATGTGTGGCCAAGATATTTGATTTGTTTGATTACACTGGACAGCACACATTTTGCTGCCTCGAATGTTAGATCTGTTCCTGGGTATATTTGACCCACTGATTCCAAAAATGGAATTGACATTTTTCGGTATCAGCTTTAGTTTTGAGACCCAGCATAAATGCCATATTCCACTCTTCACTCTGGTCACCAGTCAAAAATCAGGATATTTTAAGTTAGTGTTTTATTTATTCTCCTTGTAGCCAGTGCCGGATTTCCCATAAGGCCAACCGAGGCCCGACCTCGGGGCAGGACAATTCTATCTCCTGCTACCAAAGGTGCATTGATTACAATTTTTTATCTCCAACCACCCTATCTTTCCTCAGAGGCCAATCGTTTGTTACCCATTGCTCATGTTTGGCTCTACTGTCCCAAAAGCATAGAAAGCAAGGATACTTTGTGTAGGTACTTTGTTAACCAAGAAGAAAATTAACCATCTTCAAGTCTACACAAATCACCCAATGATTTTCATGGTAATGTATCTTTTCCAACACTAAAGAGATGGCCTTGTACTCTGCTTTCATCTTGGTGAAGTGACCGATGGGAATGGAGCCATATTTGTTGCCATTGTTTAAAAGAACACATTCAAACTATGTTTCAAACTGTCAATTGAAAGGAGCCATTCACTTGGGTTATACTTACCCTTTAGAATCCAGTGTTTACAATGTAAAATTACAGTAAGAAGTACGCAAACACTCTCACTATATCTGCTAACTTGTATGTAAAAACACAAACTAGGTAACAGAAGAACAAGTTGATTAGCAAGATATTTTCAAAAAATGACTAAGGGGGTTATTCACAGCTGAGCCGAAGTGAACAGAGCCGAATGTCTCAGTTTGGCTATTCACACCGGCTCAGTACGGCCGTACATCGGCTGAAATCAGCAGTATTTTGTCTTCCTTTGGTTGAGCCGAAGTGCTTAGGGACTTCGACTCGGCTCGGCTGTTCTGCTCGATACCGAGCAGAATAGAAAATAAGTGAAAAGAATGAAAAAAAAGTTGAAAATTATTTAAAACATTTTTAAAAATAGGAAAATTAAAAAATAAATTAAAATATTTTAAAGAAAAAAATTAAAAATAATAAATATTGTGAATAGCCCATACAGCAGCCCTTCGGTTTGACTGAACCGAAGGGCAGGGCGGCCGAAGCAAGCCGAAGGATCAGCCGAAGCTACAGCTGGATCCTTCGGCTCTTTAGAGCAGTGCTTCTTAAAGTGTGGGTCGCGACCCCATATGGGGTCCCGCAAGTGAACAGGGGGGTCGCGATCCAATACTTGTGTGAGGCGGCCGAGGAGGACTGAGCTCCAAGCTAGATTGTTTTATTTCAGTTTAATGTATAATTTGCAGTGTAGTTGTTTTTTTTATTTACATTGACTGAACTTTCTTAACCCAGCAGCAGTGGAGCACACTTGCTGGACGTAAAGGTAAGGAGGGGGAGGGGGCTTAGTAGTACTGGCTGAGCGACGCTGTGGGGAGAGAGACACACTGACCGACGCTGGAGAGAGACACTGACCGACACTGGGGGGAGAGAGGCACACTGACCGACGCTGGGGGGAGAGAGAGATGCTGACAGACGCTGGGGGGAGAGAGACACACTGACTGACGCTGGAGAGAGACGCTGACAGACGCCAGTCAGTCAGTGGAGAGAGACACTGACTGGTGCTGGGGAAGGGAGAGAAGAGGAGAGAGACACTGACTGGTGCTGGCGGGCGAGGGACTGAAGAGGAGAGAGACAGTGACCGACGCTGGGGGGGAGAGAAGACGAGACGAGAGAGACACCGACTTACGCTAGGGGAGGGGGGAGACACTGACCGACGTTGCGGTCCCTTAAAAATTTCCTAAGGCAAAAAGGGGTCATGAGTGGAGAAAGTTTAAGAAGGCTCGCTTTAGAGAATAACCCCCTAAAAAATTATATAAATTTGACCATATCTAAGAAACTAGATCTGATGCAGTCTAGCTAATGCAATTTTCTGAATCAGCACACCAAATAACCCCAAGAACAGGCCTAAAAAGCAAGGCACCAAATGTTTTTTTGGGTTGTGTTATTTTAAAGTTATAGCATCATACTGACAGGTCTATAATGTTTTAAGATCTTATTGGTGAAGGGAGAGCTAGCTCAAGCACCCGCTGTTAAGAAAAGTAAATGGCTGCTGGAGAAACTAATCCTGCCATGTCTTTACACAGAAATGTCTGCTAAAGTGTCTGGTTTTAATTAGAATACCTTGTAAATTGTAGACTCATATGTTCATATGTAGAATTCCTGAGTTATAGAGATGAATTTAGTATTGGTCATGAATACCACACTTGAGAAGCTGAGATGCTGCCACTTTCTCACCCTACACTGAAGATAGCAGCTTAGTAGGCTTCAATGCGTTCGCCAACATGTAAAAGTGCAATGTAAGCAGTCTAGATTGGTGTCAGTTTACCCAAACCTTACATTTCAGTATTGGTGGGAATCCGGTAGGTTAAACCACTCTCTCACTTATTACATTTGTAGGGGGAATCATAAATTAGATGTTCAAATGTAGGCTCTCAACTCCAACCACCTACTTTGGCTAGAAGTGTTACTAGAGATAACTCACTCCCCCTCTAGGGTATTTAATATGTGATATGCATTGGAAAATGCAGAAAAAATAATTTGACTTATATAACTGCAGCTCCTAGGCATGGGATGGAGACTAGGAAGCATGCTATGACATTTTTACCACTGGATCTTTGCTTTGATCCCCCACAATGTACATACATTTTGTACGTTCTGCCCATATTTGTATGGGTTTTCTTCAAGAAAGATGAATCAATAATCAGCAGAAAAACCCCTTATTCACTCTGAAGGGCAAATATTTTATTTGTGCTGTGTAATTAGTAAAGTGGCAAAAAGTGATCTTAATAACTAAATACTTGTTTAGTAGTTTGCAGAAATCCTTAGGCACAGACCTGGCACCTTTGTGACATCCGTTCACTCAGAGGATCTTGTTTCTAAACCCCTGCAGAAGTCTTTTGAGGTGATCATTCCCACCCCCTGTGATGTCATTGCCCTGCTAAGGGATACCAGATTAATATTTTCTTATTAAGAAATCAACATCAAAAGTGGGATCCCTGTTGGTGTGCAGACTTCCTGTTTGATGAGCCTAGAAATTAAATGGTAAGTGGTCCTCTGTAGTCCACTTCACTGAGCGAATTGCATCATGCCTCTTGTGACAAGCCCCAGCTCAAAGAGAACTGCACAAGCTGATTTGCCCCAACCTGTTTCTCATTATTTTAAATTCATAACTAGGGATGAGCTTCTGGTTCAGATAAACCATGTGTTTGACCCGAACTCTAGCTGTTACAGTTTGGGAAAATTGAGAACTGATTGGATTGTTTACCGCCAGAGCAACCGATTAGAAATTATACAATTCCTGACCATAAGGTTCTTTCTTACAATATCAGTGGCACCTGATACATGTACCTTTTTTTCACAATTCAAATAGATGGCCAGAATGGTGAGCGGGGATCAGCAACCTGATCCCTCTGAGGTTCCTGCTGTGAATGGGTATCAGCAACATGATCTCTCTGGTATTCTTGCTGGAACTAACATTATAAGCACATCAGCAGTAGGATGAATTCCTGCTGTCTCGAGGCCTGCAGGATCGTATTGTGACTGAGGCCATCCCTGCGAGACAGCAGCAAGAGCACAAGGAGGAGGTTTGGGGTGCCAGTGGTGAGGGGGATAACATGGCGCAAGCTTTCTAACGTACATTTTACCCCTCTTAAATACTGGGAGTTTTACGCGTGTGGGGTTAGATTGTTGAGAACACTTTTTTATTGCTACAGAAGTCCCAAATCACATAGTGTGCATGAAGCCTTAGTAGGTCAGTCATGCTACTAAACTCGCAAGTGACTAATTGCTAAGTGTAGCTATCAGTCACTTACCAGATGGAACAAATGGCTCCCTTTGTTGTCACAACTGAAGCATGCAGCAGCAATTATTCCCATGCAGTGCTCCAACTGTATGCTGTTGATTGCTAATACACGCTTCTTGTTTAGGAAACAGCATTAAAAGTGATTTGTCCCATACTTCTAAAAATTATCCATGGAGCTCTAGCCTAACCTAAAAGTATACCTGTCATGAAAGAAATAGCCCTCCTGAAAATACTATTTACGTGGCTTAACTATTATATCCAGAACAAGCAAGAAAGAAATAATTACTCTTACTGTAATTAAATCTGAATCACATATTTTTTTATTAAAAATAAAATTTGCTTTACTTAGTTCATGTTTTCTCTCCCTGTGTTGCGCACATCCTGTAGACAGTGTAAAAAATTATTTTGGACATATGTGCGTTCTAGCAATGGTAGTGACTACAGCAGAAAGTGCCAATGCTAAACGTGTCACCCTAGGAAAAGAAGTGCTTGTACCTAAACCAGATACGATTTCATTAAAGGAAACAACTATTAGTTATAACAAGGAAAATATAAAGTCATAGAAACACATGCAGCAATACAGTATACTTGGCTTAAGTGTTTGGATTTAAATATACAATAAATAAGAATTTCTTATCTCCATACTTAATTTGGGTCACTAACTCAAATGACTGAAAGCAAAATCATTTCTAGAAGCGGAGATCTGTACCCTCCATTTTTTCCCATTAGGATTCTTTTAATCCCTTGTGGGACTAAAACTGATGTGAGTGGTTTAATATTCTTCCTGAAGTTCCGTAAGGTCTGAGCTGTATAAATTAATATAATATATACTGTAGGTACTCACATTTTGGTGTAGCTGTTCAGAGTCCTCTTGAGCGCAGGACTGAAGCTTTTTGCTTATGAACCAGTTCTTCTTAGATGTCAGCTCTCGGTCATTGGAGCTTCTCTTTGTTGTCTCTGTGATGATGGTAGCACGAAGTAAATAGCTGTGCTAGTGCAGGTATGTGTGACAGGTAGGGCTTATGTCATGCAATCATTTAGCACAATGAATTTACCATAACAACACCCTTAGTCATTCTTCTAGCTTAAAGAACACCAATCATTAGATAAAAAAGTGAACTGACCAGTTTCAAAAAAGGTTTTGTATTTTCCTATAATTCCTGGTAGTGTCCCATCAGGGTCTGCCTCTACTGTCAACTACACATATCTATTGACTCATCCCTGTTTTGGGAAACTGTTGAATATGATATTTGATGTCATATTTTTATGTCATATTATCGAATAAATAACCAATATGTTAAAAAATAAAACAACTATTTTGTCAATAGTAAAAAGTCAATAGTTTGCTCTATGGAAGGTCTTTTCTTTTGGAGATGGTCTTGTCATCTTCTTCAATGATCCTGTAAAGTTAGGAAACTTTTATTTAACATGAAAAAAAACTGATATAGCCATGAAGAGCAAAACTTTATTTGCCACATCTTCTTTCATAGAAGGCTTTTCTCTCTCTCAACATCTGAATTCTTCTTTTCATCTGGAAGCATCTAGAAGAATCATGTTATCTTCTAGGACTGACTTAAATAATTTCCTGTAACAGAAATGCAGTATCATTATTTTGGCATAAATATTTTACAATGGCTAATTCATGTATTCTGTACATACTTTCATTAATTACAATATCTTTGCACCTTTACTCCATACTTAGTGGAAATATTTGATCGAAATATCATATCTATGTCATTGTATGTTCATGTCAATGTTTCATTAGTTGTGAGTGAGACATATCTACCTATACTTTCCTTGACAATAAATTGTCTATTAAGACATTTTCAGATCTTTTCCTGTCTTCGATGGCCTAAACTATCCTGCATGTACTATGTGCCTGGAATCTGTGTGTAGACATGACAGGATGCAAATTCTCTTTTTTGGTCTTGATTCAAATCCTTGTTTTCGCAAACAAATAAAGGTTTTGTATCAACCCTTGAAGTATCTTTTAAACCTCACTGGCCAACAGGATTTTATTTTTGGAGGAATGGGGTAGGCCAGGGTTTGGAAATTCCAGGAAATATCAAAAGCACCCAGGGTTTCAGGGACCTGTGGCACTTTAATAGGGTTATTCAAAGAAGGGTGAAGAGTTTGGAGAAGGCAGGAGAAATGAACAATCTAGGACAACATAACTGAACTGGAAAGTGAGCCGAATTGGAGAATTGTTCAAAATCCGCTATGTTGTCCTACATTGTTCACTTCTCCTGCCTTCTCCAAACTCTTTACCCTTTTGTGAATACCCCTGTAAATGTTTTTTGGATAGTGCTTTGTGTGTATTGGCATATCCTTTAGTATGCAGCACCCTTAAATAAAAATGTCATATTTTTATATACAGTATACTGTGCATGTGGATGTTAGGATCCAGAGCACTCCCAGGTGGTGCTGGAGCTAGGTCCTGCAGTTCCTGTGGTCACCTGCAGGTGTCTCCAGGCAGCCAGGAACTGTCAGGTACCAGACCACCACTGGGTGGTGCTGGAACCTGCAGCTCCAGTGATCACCTGCGGGTGTCTCCCAGCTGCCAGCACTTAGCCTTCACCTGGTGCAAATGAATTGTTTAAGAAAATGACAGTTCCTATAGCCTGGAAAATATAATTTTTAGAAGGAGATTAGCAAAGATAGCTCATATATTTCTTGTTTGTAATGTTTTATTAAGGGTTTTTGTATTTTTTACGGATGCACCGATACCGATACTAGTATCGATATCGGTGCCGATTCCGAGTATTTGGGCAAGTACTTGTACTCGCCCAAATGCTCCGATGCTTAGCATGAGTACTTCCAGTATCAGGAAGCCGAGCAGCGTGTAATGACGGTTTCGCGATTGACCGGAAGCTGGCCTCGTAAGTATGTGCAGTCTGTCATCTTCGGGGCCTCTCCAGCGATAATGCGGCCTTCGTCCGGTACCCAGCATGAGCCGTCCAATCAGGAAGCCGGGTGCTGTCTAATGACGCAACGCCCTGCTTTCTGATTGGCCGGGAAGCTGGCTTCATGCTCCCTCGTCATCTCATGACGAGAGCATGGAGCCAGCCTCCCGGCCAATCAGAAAGCAGGGCGTCGCGTCATCACACGGCGCCTGGCTTCCTGATTGGCCGGCTAGACTGCTCCGGCTGGGTACCGGACGAAGGCCTCGTTCTTGCTGGAGAGGCCTCGGGGGATGACAGGCTGCACATAATAAGGTGAGAGGGGACTTTCTTGTTAATCGGGAAGCCGTGTGGCGACTCTTTACACGCTGCCCGGCTTCCCGGCTAATCAGGAAGCCAGGTGGCGAATCATTACACGCCACCTGGCTTCCTGAATGGGACTTCCGTTACTCGGTAATTGGTATCGGCGAGTACCGAAAAAAAAATATTGGTACTCGTACTCGGTACCAAAATACCGGTATTGGTGCATCCCTAGTATTTTTTTTCAAAAATACAGAAGTAAACAAAAATAGATACATGAAGAGAATTAAGTTGTATGAACTCTTTACAGGCAGTAGCTCATATATTGCCTATGGCAAAAAATTCCTTAAAGCTTATCACTTTTACAAGAACATCTAAAACGTTTTAAATGTATTTATTTATTAAAGGAAGAGGTAGCTGAAACTTTGGCATATTTAGGACAAATTTGTTTTCATAAATGGTAATTTTTTTATGTTCTTGAGGATACCATGTACACCATTAGAATGTTCTCTTAACAGGCACTGGAGGACTTCCGGTTCCGGCGTCGGATGGACTAGCGGAGTTTTCCGTAGC
>NW_017307513.1:0-24278 GCF_000935625.1 Nanorana parkeri
TTTGTTACACCTTTAGCGCTTCGATATACATTTTTCTCGACAACAAGAAAACCCACAAATTTTTTTAAGTCCCCCACCCCCACATACATGCGCAAAAATGCGTTAGTGCCGCCTGCACACAAAAACGACGTTTGCTCCGATTATGCTGCACGTGTTACATATCGCCGCAAATGTCGCAATGAAAGCAATCCTTTTAGGGCCGTTAATCACTGATAACACTAAACTGATGAGCGGTAAAATCATTTAAAGCGTCGCCTATGGTCAATTTTGGTTATGGTGTTTTTTTGCGATTTCACGGATGCGCGCAATTTTAAGGCTTGACATGTTTGGTGTCTATTTACCCGACGTTACCCCCATTTTATATTTTACCAAAAAATTGGGTAAAAATAAATGTTTTCTAAAATAATAAAGGGAAAACCATTTTTAAAAAAAATATTCAGTACTTTTTTGTTATATAGTAAAAAATAAAAACCCCAGTGGTGATTAAATACCTCCAAAAGAAAGCTCTATCTGTCCCCAAAAAATTGTATAAAATTAATTTCAGTACAGCTTTGCATGACGGAATAAACGTCAGCCAAAGTACCGTAGTGCTGAATACTGAAAAATGGCCTGGACATGAAGGGGGTGTAAACACCTGGTCAGCAAGTGGTTAAAAACCTAGTTGGTATCTTTATTTTTCTGTGCTCTGCTCAACTGCTTATTATTTAAAGATTTTTACTTTAAGCCTGGTAGATTGCTATAGTTATTTGGAGATGGAAGCTGTGACATAATCATTGGCCATGTAAACATAATCTTAAAGCCATAATCTTAAAACCACTGTGCCAATATGCAATGACACAGATGTCCTATTCCAGTATTTTACGTACATGAGAAGAGCTGGTACCTTTAAATATGTGCACAAGAACCCAGGTCCCAACAGGACAAATAGCTGCCATGACAGATTTCTGAATTAGCTGTAGTTACAGACTAAACTCTCTCAGAATGATTTCTACCAAAAGCTGCGTCCCTCAACACTAACAAAAAATAAATTATTCTTGTCAGCTATCCCGCCCCTTTCATTATAAAGTTCAGTTGTCTGTATACTACAGTCTTATCTAAGACACAGAAATCACTTGGTAATTATTTTTCTACCTTTATAATTTGTATAAGGATAATGAGCCGTGCAGTACTGCTTGATTGAATCTGTTACTTACTTCCTGCTAGAAAAACAAATATAGAACATAAAGTGATGTTGACCAACAACAAATCTATAGATTTTATTTACTGATATGAGTGGTTGGAGATCTCCGAAGCATAACTGAAACATTTGACAATTTTTTTTTCTATCAGAGTATTTATTTTCCAGAATTCAGTTCATATCTGAATCAACAAACTGAAGGATAGTAAGATCCTACCTAATCCTATTCTATAGTTACATTAAAATAAGAATGCAGGAAATAAACTGGCATTTTGTTTTCCCCTTAGTTACATGTTGAGGATGCTGATTTCAGGGTCAAAATAAAAATATAGAATAAACATTAGATTAGTTGGTCCAAGATAAATAAAGTGTGCCTAGTTGAATGCAAACATTTTAATTATAAAGGGCAATATTTAAAGAATAACATTACCCCCTTGCACTTATATTATAAAATAAAACAAACCACTTAGTATATTTCATTGTACAATGTCTCACAAGAACCTCTAAATACCAATAATTAATAGTTCATAAACATCACTAAAGTGTCACAAAAACACATACAATAGAGGCGTCTATCTAAAACAGTGTGAATTAACAGCAGTAAAATCACAAACATAAAATCATACAATATACAGGGAATATAACAATAAATAAAGGCATGTATGAATTCAAATGATACAATGTAGTTCCATTTCACAATGTGATATAAAAAAATCAGAGTGACCTCTTTGAAATATTGATTTATCGCAATATAAATGTGTCCTCCAATGTTCCAATGTGTGATCCCAACACCAATTCTAACATCTATTTCTGATGATACAAGTGTCAGAGCCAAACTTGTCCCATCACCAAACTATTACCATGTGAGCATCCCCTGCAACACTGCTCATCTAGATTTAAGGCCCATATCACAGGTCTGATCTTCACAGTTCCCCCTTTGTTTGTCTGTATCCCAGGTGGGGATGTACCCTTACAAGATACCACTTGTAATAGCTTTCTTTGTTGGCTTAAAGTGGCTTTCTCCTCTACATCCAAACTCAGGATCCAGCAATACAGCATTATACCTACCCAAAACAGATATACGCCACAGTGCACACTGCGATAGAAGGTAAAATCCTTTATTTAAAAAAAATACTCACATAAAAAGCTTTTGGCTCAATAGCAAATCAATATTGTAATGCAGGTTGGGACCGTGCCCGATCAAACAAATCTTCACACCCGATCATCTGCATGCCTCTCTGCGTCACAAGCTCCTTGGAGACAAAACCAGTCACATTGCACACCAGTGACCGGTCTATCGTAGGAAGCCCATACACAGAGGAAGTGCAGAGAGTTTTCACACTGGATTACTGCTACTACTACAAATCTTGAAAAAAAAAATTAAAACAAAGCAAGATTCAAGTAAGAATGCAAATGACTCTTGTATTTAGACAATATTTTCTTATCCTGGAGTTTGGCTTTAACACAAAATCTAACTCATAAAATGAATCCATAATATTAACCCCCCCCTAGCTTTAACTCTGTCCAAAACTTTAAAAAAAATGGCTTTACATACACTTTAACTCCTCTTAATCCTAACACTTAAAGGAGAAATATGGGGTCAGTGTTTTTCCCCCTAGTTCTCCTTAGGGTAACGGGAGGACACAAACTAGCGTCCTCCCGTTACCCTAAGCTCAGTATACCGCGAGCTACCGCGAGCTACAGCTCGCGGTATACTGAGATGCCGCAGCCGGAGCGGATCCCGACTTAGACGACGGGATCCGCTCAGCTGCGTGAGTGACAGCTGACTCTGCCTGTCTAGAGGCAGAGCCAGCTGTACCTGCCCCCTCCCCCGTCAGTTCCGCCAGTCAGCGCTGGCAGATCGGAGCGGGGAGAGGGGAATCCAGCCCCTCCCCCTTTCACGGCAGAGAGCCGTGACAGGATAGAGAGGTGAGCGAACACGGTATGTGTTCGCTCACCTCCCGATCTACTGAGCCGACCTGTGACAGTCTCATTGTCACAGGTCGGCTAGAACTATGAGTTGAGTGAAAAGCACCTAAAATGGACCTTTAAAGTGTGCCTCCAGGCAAAAATGACTCTGTACACAGTCAATACCAATAAAAATAAAAAATATGTTTTATGTTGCATGGCCTTCATGCTATTCCATAGCATTTACTGTTAATTCTGCCAGGTTCCTGTTCAGTAAGTGAGTTCTGGTGTTGGACTGATAACACTATCTAGGCACCATTCATCTGGTTAATGCCTTGTCAGCACCCAGAAGTTTTCCCATCTCATTAAACATGCATCATGACATCCTCGGACGCTTACTCCTCTGAGTTGTAAATGCAATGTACTTCTCTTTCAGAACCATACAGGCAATAATAACTAGAGCCCCTTTCTATCTTACTATAAAAAGTCATACATTAATGTTTTCTAAAAAGAAATCTGAATGACACCTGCTGCATTTTGATTGTTTGCAGTTCATTAACAATAAAAAACTAATAGATAATGCTTACATATATACAGCCTTCACCACTGTCCATGTACGGTGTAAGCAGAAATGACTTAACCCACCACTCCGATATATAGAAAATCAACAAAAGCATAGTCTTCAGCACTTCATACATTTTTTTTTAGGGTTGAGGAAATTAACGATTAATTACTCGATTAATGGTAAAAAATTTTGATTACAATTCTTTTGATCAGTAATGAAAACACTCACCTCTCCGCCGGCTTCCGGGTCTTCCGGGAGTCCAGTCGGAGATCCGCCCACCAGCCAATGAGAAGAGACCTCACCCCTCCCATCCACCGCACGAGGATCTCAAGCTGTCTGGGAGGGCGGAGTTTATCGTCAGAGGCAGATGTCGTCGGCACCAGCTAGTCCTGCACGCTCCCGCCCGCGAGATGCGCCCTTTACAGGATGGTAAGACTCGGTCCTGGCCCGCAAAGCATCGGTGTGAAACGCAGCCCTGGTAACTGGTAAGACTCACTCCATAGATACCTGTTGAGACCCTAGAGAGCCCTGGTTTAACCAGGGCTCTGTGGGGTCTAACAAGGCTGGTTAGACCACACAGGGCCCTGGTGAGACCCCACAGAGCCCTGCTACCTTGGTGAGCCCTCCTCAGAGCCCTGGTAAGACCACACAGAGCCCTGCTACCCTGGTGAGACACCCTCAGAGCCCTGGTGAGACCCCAAAGAAACCTGCTACCCTGGTGAGACCCCCTCAGAGCCCTGGTGAGACCCCACAGAGCCCCACAACCCTGGTGAGACCCCCTTAGAGCCCTGGCGAGACCCCAAAGAGACCAGCTACCCTGGTGAGACCCCACAGAGCCCTGCTACCCTGGTGAGACGCTACAGAGCCCTGGTGCTGGTGAGACCCTACAGAGCACATTGCAGAACAAAGTATATTGCTCCAATGTGCTCATTTTGAAGACACCTTGCCCCCTATATGGAAAAATACATATCAAGAGATTTTTTTGGGTTTTAATGAGGCGTCATAATCACAGCACAAATAAAATTAAATAAAGCTAAAAGTAGTTGTATCTGTATGTGCGTTATAATTAATCAAAATTAATCGAAATTAATCAATTAATCGATGTAAAAAAATGTGATTAATCGAACACGTACATTTTAATCAGTACCAGCCCTAGTTTTTTTCAGACAGATATAATTATATAAGAGTTTTGAACCACATAACAGTTATGTGTTTAGAAACTGTTGTATAATTATATACAAGCTCTGCTTCAATACAATTAGGTGAGGTGAGGTGAGGTGAGGTGCTGCAGACTATAGTTTTGTTGACTGATATATTAGAGTGATTTGCAAAAAGAGAAATTTACTTTTTAGGTACCCAATAATAATTAAAGGATACCCTTTGCTACCTAAAAAGTCCACTTCCTTTTGCAAATGTCTCTGATATACAGTATGCAAGGGTAAGGTACCTATAAGTGTGCAACTATTGCTGCTTACATCAACTAGTGAATATATATATACACTATATTGCCAAAAGTATTGGACACCCCTCCAAATAATTTGGATTCAGGTGTTCCAATCACCTCCATGGCCACAGGTGTATAAAATCAAGCACCTAGGCATGCAGACTGCTTCTACAAACATTTGTGAAAGAATGGGCCGCTCTCAGGAGTGAATTCAAGCATGGTACCGTGATAGGTTGCCACCTGTGCAATAAGTCCATCTGTGAAATTTCCTTGCTACTAAATATTCCACGGTCAACTGTTATTGTGATTATAACAAAGTGGAAGCAACTGGGAACAACAGCAACTCAGCAACGAAGTGGTAGGCCATGTAAAATGACAGAGCGGGGTCAGTGCATGCTGAAGCGCACAGAAGTCACCAACTATCTGCAGAGTCAATAGCTACAGACCTCCAAACTTCGTGTGGCCTTCAGATTGGCACAACAACAGTGCGTAGAGAGCTTCATGGAATGGGTTTCCAGGGCCGAGCAGCTGCATCCAAGCCTTACATCACCAAGTGCAATGCAAAGCATCGGATGCAGTGATGTAAAGCACACCACCACTGGACTCTAGAGAAGTGGAGACGTGTTCTCTGGAGTGACGAATCACGCTTCTGTGTCTGGCAATTCGATGGACGTGTCTGGGTTTGGCGGTTGCCAGGAGAACGGTGCTTGCCTGACTGCATTGTGCCAAGTGTAAAGTGTGGTGGAGGGGGGATTATGGTGTGGGGTTGTTTTTCAGGGGGTTGGGCTCCCCTTAGTTCCAGTGAAGGGAACTCTTATGGCATCAGCATACAGGCATCAACAAGACATTTTGGACAATGCAGTTTGGGGATGGCCCCTTCCTGTTCCAACATGACTGCGCACCAGTGCACAAAGCATGGTCCGAAAAGACATGTAAAGCAAATATGTTGCGCTCGGTCTATGTGAACCAACTACACACTAAAGTGTTAATAAACAAATCTGTGTAAAATTACGACAATCCGTGTGAAAAAATATTGATGCAAGTGAATTATTTACATATGACTAGAAGGTTCAACACACAAACATAATAAGAATAATAAAAAAAACAACCTTCAGAATTAGTGCCAGTGATCAACCTTATTGGTTTGGCATGTATATCTCAAACATGCGAACCTCTGGCTAGAGATGTAGTAAAACAACACAGAAAACTTAAATTTAAACCGTGATATTAATTCAAGCTGTGAACAAACTTTGAGAAGGAAGAAGGCGCTCTGTGGTGGCCCTCCAATCCTCCTAAAAAAAATGTGCAAATAAATCAAAACTCCAAAATAATAACAGCAAAGAAACTGACATTTCAAGGGGCATGTATCATTACATGAATAGCCCTCGAACAGCACTTAAGAAAGGGCAACTTCCCTCTTTCAGTGACACTTGATCAATCTGTCCGGCAGTCCTCTAAACATTCACTGACAGTTCCCCAAGAGGGTCTCCTTGTTAAAAAGGTATTTTAAGTTCTGGTTCTTGTTTTACTACATCGCTAGCCAGAGGTTCGCATGTTTGAGATATACATGCCGAACCAATGAGGTTGATCACTGGCACTAATTCTGAAGGTTCCAGTGTTGATTTTTATTTTTTTATTATTATTCTTATTATGTTTGTGTGTTGAACCTTCTAGTCATATATAAATAATTCACTTGCATCAATATTTTTTCACACGGATTGTCGTAATTTTACACAGATTTGTTTATTAACACTTTAGTGTGTAGTTGGTTCACATAGACCGAGCGCAACATATTTGCTTTACATTTATTCACTTATACACATTGTTGCGGCTGGTCCAATCATGTAGTTAGGCACGCAGCGCAGTGATATCTGTGATATACCATAAAGACATGGATGAGCGAGTTTGGGGTGGAGGAACTTGAGTGGCCTGCACAGAGGAGGAACTTGAGAGTCCTGACCTTTGGGAGCACCTTTGGGATGAGTACCTGAACTCACAAATGCGCTTCTGGAAGAATGGTCAAACATTTCCATGGGGGGGCGTGGCTTAACAATGGCGCCGTAAAGACGCATTAACTAGGAGCTCTGCATCAACCGGCACTGACCCGCTCTCAAGGAGAAGTTAACGGCCCTCTCTCTGCATGTCACGGCCGCCGGGCAGTCAGCCGCAACTCCGGAGCTCTCGCCAGTCCGCCCTGACAGGCTTCTTTGTCCCCGCTGACACCTCAAGCCGGGTAGGTGGATCGTCGCGCATGGCGACTACCCGATCGGCGGCTGCAGGCCCCACTCCTTCTAAGCCCAAGGGCAAAGCGCCGGCACCCCTGCACGATATGGCGGAGCTGACCCGCGATCGTGACCGGCCCCCATCCCCGATCCCCTCGCCTGTTCTCCCATCTACAGGCCCTGGAGACCGCCCGCTGATGGAGGGGGGAGGTTAGGGGGGGACTGGAGGGAGATCCTCCCACGGCTCACCACCAAAAGAGACCTGGAGGCAATGGCAGCGACGATCGTGGCGGCCTTCAGACAAGAAGTCCATGAAATTGGGCAGAAGGTGACAGCGCTAGATGGCCGGGTGTCCACACTGGAAGACTCTACGTCCTTTATCACACAGCGGCTGTCGGCCCTGGAATCGGTCCACTCGGATATGGGCACACAGATCACTACGGCTTTTCTCAGGCTGGATGATGGCGAATACCGCAATAGGCGTAACAATCTGCGGCTGAGAGGTATCCCTGAAGCTACCACTAGCAGGGACCTGCGATCTACCGTCCTGGCGATCCTCAACCACTATCTGGATAAACCCCCTGAAGCGGTCATAGAATTGGACCTGGTACACCGAGTTCTTGGAGGTCGTCCTCAAACCACTGCTAACTTCCAGCCTCACGATGTCCTCTGCCGGGTCCACTTTTATGCCATAAAGGAGGAAATCCTGCGACAGGCCTGGCACAAGGGACAATTGGACTTTGATGGAGCTCCTGTTCACATCATGCCTGACCTTTCCAGACATACCCTCCGCATGAGACGATCCTTGAGGCCCTTACTGGAGGTCATCCGCTCTGCGCACGCCTCGTACAGATGGGGGCATCCTTTTCATCTCATTGTGCGGAAGGGTGACGCCACATTCCAGCTACATCGTCCTCAACAGCTGCCGGCCTTGTTTTCTTTCCTGGGGGTAGAGGCTATACCTATCCCGAACTGGCTGGACTACACCGAGAATCGACAGTCATCTGCCCCGCTCCCGTACGGAGCCTCCAGACTAGGGAGATCCCGCAGCCGAGCCAACCGACGCCCAGCTCCTGGTCCATCCCATGCATGGAGCGAAGCCTGATGACCCATCCCTTTGCAAGCTGAGTTGCAATCCCAGGTGTTTTTGTCACAATCCCTGTGTTATAATGTTGTTTTAAGTGGGAATTGTATATTGTGTTGATGTACCTTCCTAACCAATGCAGTGGGCCCTCCTTTGGCCCTTTGTAGGGTCCAGAGATTGGCCCTGTGGAGGTCTTGGGGAGGGCCTCCTTATCCCTCTAATATTGGGGGGAGGGGAGACATATTTTACACTCCCATATGGTTTTTATATGCTGCCCCCATGGGGGGGAGCAGGGAGGTGAGTGGCTCATGGGGGATGGGGCTGCGGCCTTGGCGGGCCCCCTGCATGAGGGGTTCGGGGATGGCGCCCTCTCCCCTCATGGACACCCAGGACTTGGTTACTGGGGTTTACTTTACTGTGTTATACTATGCCTTTAACACTGATGTAAGGTACTGTTGCCGAGTTGATGCATCTCCTTTACCGCTGTTGTTTTGATCACTGTTTTACTACATCTTTACCCCCATAGGATACGCGTTCACACCCTAGTTGCACAGGGGTGTTCGCAATTACACGGTTTTGACTGACCTGTAGGCAGTGTCAGTACATTCTTTTCTTCTGACTTTTCCTACTTACATTCTCCTTACCTCTTTCTGTCTCTCCTGTTTGCCTTTTTCCATCTTGGTCTCTCTGCCCCCACCCCCCACCCCTCCCCACTCCTTCCCTTCCTAGTGCAGGTACGCAAGGCTCTCAACTATTCTTGAGAGTGAAGAGACGTGTCGTGTGGGGAAGAAGGCTTTTTTACGAACATGCCAATAAACCAAGTAAATACTTAGCCGGAGCTTTACGTGGCCACCCTAGATGTTTGGTCTGACTACCAGATTAGGCACTTTCTTCTACCTATACCTGCCACACTGCAATTGGATAGGCCTTTGACTCCGTTTGAGGTCATTTGTGGATGCGGGGAGCCGGTTCGACATGCGCTGTCTCAGATCTATAAACTACTGATTGTGCCTCCAGCAGAGTTTTCCCCCCAGTTCCTACAAAAGTGGGAAGTAGAATTGGGCGTTACGTTTTCCCCTCAGCAGAGAGACACCATGATACATTTTGCCCTCAAGTGTTCGATTGCCAACAGATTCCAAGAACAGGGGTACAAGGTCCTGTCTCGCTGGTACAGGGTGCCACGCGTTCTTCACAAGATGAACCCAGCCATTCCTGACGTCTGCTGGAGATGTGGCGCCCCGGGGGGCACTATGCTCCATATTTTCTGGAGCTACCCCTCCCTGTCCAGATTCTGGACAAATGTGGGTAACATTATCAATACCCTGATTACTCCGTAGCTGGATCCGTCGGTGTTCTTACTGCACATGACCAGGCTCACACAACGCCAATACAGAACATCCCTGTCTGTTCATCTACTCAATGCCGCAAAGGACTGCATCCCGGCACTCTGGAGATCGACCCAAGCCCCATCCTTGCGCCTATGGCTCACAAAGGTCAAAGAGATCCATCTCATGGAGGATCTCACATCCACTGTTCGTAACACGGAAGAGCGGTTTCGCACTACTTGGAGAGCGTGGGAGCACTACACCACCACTGACCCCTACTTACAGATCATGACCTTGCAGGAGTAAACTCTGGGGCGCTTCTGGAGATGGATGTATATATATATTGTAATGTTAGGGGAATCCAGCAGGATCGCAGGACACAGGCTTTGCAAATAAAGTAAAGTTTATTAACTGAAATAGCTTCACAGCAGCAACATAACAACACAGGTCATCTTCACTGACCAGCTGGCCAACTCAAACAGCAACTCTTCAGTACAACACAAAAGAACAGTCTCACCGACATGAAGATTTCAGAGCTGCAATTGCAGTTTAAACAGTCCCAGACTTCCAGGGTAACTTTCCCAGTCTACAGATTTCAAGCAAGATTAATGACGTTCAAGCTCACAGCAGTACACAGATCCCCACTCTCCAACCTCCTCCACACTACTCCTCACCTGCTAGCTACCACTTCCTGTCTTTTAAACCCACTCTTCCTCCAGCAGGTGAGTTAACCCCGTCTCATCCTTTAAAGGGACCACAGTCCAAACAGAGGGGAAATATAGCGTCCTTCCTTCCAGGACCCAGCCGCGGTGTCCTGTACAATATATATGTCGCTTTATAAATGTCAGTATGTCACTTTATAAGAGTGGTCTAAGCTGGCAGGATGTCACTTGATTTTCTGTCAGCCTCTCTGAATGTCTCAGCCCAATATCCATAGAGGAAGGAACATTGGGAAAAAGGATTGCAGTCATATGGCCACATGTAAAGCAATAAATAAGGTTTTTATTAAGCAATTTTCAAAATAGCTCAAGCTGAAATTTATACACACAAAGTGAATGACTTAGTGAAGTGACTTATCTTTTATTAGATCTAACAAGACAAACTGTTCTACCAAGCAGGACACTTCTGCTGTGCATAGGGAATCTTATGTTCTGTCATAAATGTTTTAAACCAAAAATAGTGTACATATAATCAAAATAAGATTTAAAAAAATGTAAAAACTGAATACAAAATCATTTACCTGCTTTGCTGAAAAAAAAGCCTATTGTTTTCAGAGCTGCCACATCTTTTTTTTTGTAGAGTATGCCACCTCTCTGCGTTCCCCTCTGTGTTGTATCAGAAGTCTGATAAGTTAGATGGGGATTTCTGCTGTTTGAGGAAGATGTTGTGTCTTGTTGGGGGGAGCTTTTTGTCAGTGGGGGGTTTTATTTCAGGGGGATTGCTTGTTTGTGTATCGGGGGAGATTTTTTACTTGAGAGAGGGTAGTTTTATGTGTATGTAATGACTCCTGACTGCAGTATGTTACATAATTCGTATTACTCTATGTTACATACTTATGGCCACTTTACACTGGGATGTGCAATATATAGGGGTCTATTCACGAAGCTGCCGAGGGCAGCCGAGTGAATGACCGATCTGAAGTAAAGTGAGCCGAACACTGTTCGGCTATTCACTTCAGGCGGGTACGGCTAATTTCAGCCGTACATTGGCTGAAATCAGCCGTACATCGGCTTGCTTCGTGTGGCTTCGGGTCGGCCGAACATGCTCAGCATGTTCAGCCGACCCGAAGTGCAGAAGGAGTTCGACTCAGCCGATCCATCGGGAGCTGTACGGGCTATTGTGAATAGCCCGTACAGCACCCCTTCGGTTCTATTGAACCAAAGGGGTCCTGGGGCCGAAGCTAGCCGAAGGATCCGGCTGAAGCTACGGCCAGATCCTCCGGCAGCTTCGTGAATAGACCCCACTCTTAACAATATTGTAATTATATACCCCTGAGCAATGCATACATTGTCTCAACAGTTGTTGGTGGCTATGTAGTCCCCAACTATTTTAATGAAGTTCTTAAAGATAGGCTCCCAGAAAGTGTCAGCTTTCTGTCTATATTCTGTGTATACAACACATATGTATAAAAAGTTTTAAAAAAATTAAATGATTGTAATGAGGTTTATATGTGTCTTTGTTATTTTTGCTTGTGGACCAGTAATTAAAGAATATGTAGTCAACGCCTTTTTGCTACAGTTAGAGTAGGAATGGGTAAAACCCCTGTCGGCTAATCTTATGCTGTCTATATCTCATTGGAAAGATTTGCCTTTACTTTCTCTCTTGGAGACACAATAGGAAGTGTGAGGAAATCACTACAAAGTTGGGGTAATCTCTTTCTTAGACAGTTGTCACCAGAACAGGTTTTTGTTATCAAAATAATATAATGTGTGATTACTACACAAGCTCTTTTTAAATGTAATGTTACTAAAAACTGCTTTCCTAGTTTAGTCTGCAGGCAGAAGACTTTCTGATATTAGAAAAAAAAATCTAACATGACATTGTTATGTAGACTTCATGTTACTGCCTTATGGGCTGCTGTTCCGAGCAGTTTTACTCTTATAACAACACTGTGACTGAACATGTGACTGTATTAGGAAAAACTTCCCTTTCAGCACTCAGATAGTAAAAGGGGGAAGTATGCGGAATCAAAATGTGAGTTTTAATAAAAATGACAGCCATAAGACCCTGCAGTGACCCTGGCTATAAACCCTGTAACATATGCAACTGACTAGGGGATGACTGTTTTTTATCTCAAAAAAGTTACTCTTTAGCTCCATCCGGGATATAATGTGCCAATGAAAATACAGTAAATAATATCTGAAAAGCCTATGCTGCAAATCACAAAACCGTTCAGCAAAAGGTTCCACGTGGCGAGGAGCAACTGTCTTATCGGTTAGCACTGTGTACATGGATAACACTGCAACCCGTTATGTCAGATTCAGTTTATTTTTCATTACCTGAAATCACAGCGAAATTACAGACAAGCAGAGATTTTTTATTGTGTGCATTTGTCATGTGTTATTTTCTCTGACACTTACAGAACTATAGTGTACACTTAAAAGTATAAATGAACAGATGTGACTGTAGAACATACTGGATTAGTTAAGACTGTACGTCATCTTCAACATTATTAGACGACAATGGGAATTTTTCAAACTTGTGAAGCATAACAGAGGTAATTTAACAGGTTTAAATGAAAAAGGTATGCAATAATTGTATTATTCTGGAGAAAAATAAAAAGAGACAATTATTCTGCTAGTT
Organism: Nanorana parkeri; assembly: GCF_000935625.1. Classification (NCBI taxonomy): domain Eukaryota; kingdom Metazoa; phylum Chordata; class Amphibia; order Anura; family Dicroglossidae; genus Nanorana; species Nanorana parkeri. Next base: position 13,029 of record NW_017307513.1, read on the forward strand.
CATATAGATGCCTTTTCTGCCTCTAAAATATTTGTTTTATTTCTGTGTAATTGGGTTACTGCTCACAGCTTATTAAGAAACAGACATTTTTTCATTGGAAACCAAGTGCTTATATTCCCATTGGTAACCAAGTCTTTTAGCATTGTCACTACAAGTCATGTTACAGCACACCCACAAGAACAATTCTTGACAATGTATTATTTTACTTCTGACACCTCCGAATGTTAATCAGCTTCTGAAGCACACATATCATATTACTGTGGCAATTAAAGTTGAGCAGTTTCTTGGTAAAGTCTTAGGATAAAGCTGTACTTGTGCTATAAATACATACTTTTCCAACAGATCCCTGATATCCTTCATATCTTCAACATCTGATGAGCTACACTGAATGAAAGGTAAGATATATTAACACTTTAAAGGTGTTTCCATAAAAAGTTTTGCTTGTGTTATATCTTTATATATCTTATATCTTTATATCTTTATTATATATTCTGATATATGGGGATCTGTTTAAACCATTGTCTGTGACTCTCCAAATACTATACAACTTCCAGATTCCCAATTGAGTTTGTGACTCTTTCTACTTCAATGGCCTGGCCATTGTTTTGGGTTGTAAACAGCAGCCTTTTATTCTCATAACCTTAGATCCTCCAATCAGGTTGCACCCCATGTAGATTTGGTAGCCACTACACAGAAAGGAGGGGACATAAGGTATTGATACCAAGCCATGTGCTCTATTTTACCTGGAACACAAGAGCAATCAGTATAAATTGGTGTGAAGCAGGTAAAACACAACCATACTTGCACTGTACATTGTCTTGTAAATAATATTTTGTGTCTTATTTGTAAATATGGTACCCTACCAATTAATGTATATTGCTCATTGAACTGCTTGTTTTGTCCAAGACCCCTCGGATCTAGAGGTGGATAATCTTATTGGAATATATGCACTGGTCCTGACTGCCTGTTTTACAGTGACTCCTTTCTCAAGCAGAGTGCTTTGCAGTCACCCTTATGTGTGCTATTAAGCTGTGTGTGTCTCCACAAACACACAGCCACAAATCAGCGCTGTCCTTTTGTATTGGATTGTGAGGACAGGAGCTGAGCTGAGAGACTTGGAAGCAGCTACCCAGAAACATGATAATTGTAAGTGTTTGGGCAAACATTTCAAGAAACACTTTGCTGGGCAATGTATATTTGTTTGATTTGGATTCATTATTGAAAAAGGTTTGAAAGTTTAATACTACTTTAACAAAGCAACAATTGTGAAAATGTATTTTCCCAATGTAGTCCACATCTACTCATTAAAATATATTTGATACAACCATCTGGGCTGTATATTCCATTACAAATCCATGGAGCAGTGCCTAGGGTCTCAGGCTTAGATATGGTAGCACAAAGCCTCACAATTTACAAACTGTTAAACTTTTTTCTTCCTTTGTTTCCATCTTCTAGTTATCTCTGGACGTTTGTTTCTAAATTCAGCAAACAAATACTATGCCATACTTACTATACTTATTATAGGACTAAGGGGATGCAGGGAATGTGGATAGGTTCTCTACGGTACATGATACTTTAGACATTCCCTTTCTCTTGTTTGTTGGTTCATACAGTTGAAAGTAGATGTGCATATAAAGCAAACCATATGCTCCATCCAATAGCTCTAGCTCTAGCAGTAGTATTTACTAAAGTTACTCAAGAGTAGAGCTTGTAGAAAAGGAGGTAATCATTCAGCTATGCCGAGGGCAGCATGATATCTAAATACAAACCAACCCATTTGATAAAAGCATTGGCCATAATATTAGAACTGTTGCCATGCTCTAGGTGTTTGCATTATACGTATACCTGTTGATGTTCTTTTTTTTTCTCCCATGGAGTCCTTTGAAGGTGTATCTAAATCCATGAAAACAAATGTGATTAGTGTATGCTACCAATCCTTGGATGGGGTAAACCTTTTTTTTCCTTAATTTTTTTATGTGGTGATGTTACCTCTAACACTTCTTGTCCTAGGTTGACACTAGCCATACTATATCTATGGAAGAACAGCATTGCCACCCTAGCACAGTAATTGCTACCACACCTCCACCTGAAGTTATCTTAATAACATGAGGGAGTTGCTCTGTAGTTTATAGAGTAAACTGGGAACAGTGATAATTGATTGCAGTCAGCAGAGGCTGAGAGCGCAGGCAGTTATAAACTCACAAGATTTCTGCCAAGATCAGCAGGTATTTTTGCAGTTTTTAAGCAGATGTAACAAAATAATTTAAAGGAGAACTATGAGGTGAGTGTTTTTCACTCACCTCATAGTTCTAGCTGACCTGTGACAATGAGACTGTCACAGGTCGGCTCAGTAGATCGGGAGGTGAGCGAACACATATCTCTACCGTGACAGGGGAGGGGCTGGATTGCCCCCTCCCCGCTGTAGCTCGCAGTATACTGAGCTTAGGGTGGGAGGGGCTGTATTCCCCCTCCCCCGCTGTAGCTCACGGTATACTGAGCTTAGGGTGACTGGAGGACGCTAGTTTGTGTCCTCCCGTTACCCTAAGGAGAACTATGGGGAAAAGCCTTAACCCCATAGTTCTCCTTTAAATGGCATATTTACCAGACCAAATGGGAGCAAATTAAAGAGTAAAAAGTTAATTGTCAGAATTTGCATACACTTTAAATATACTGTGAGTCAATGAACCCATGATCACTGAAAGCACATATAATTTCCGGGGGGTTATTCATGAAGGAGCCGAAGGATTCAACCGTATGCTTCGGCTCGACCGAGCCGAAGTGACACCTAAAGCGGGGCGAATGGCCTGCTGAAGGCCAGCCATTCTCCCCACAAATGACAGCTGAGCGGAGCCAGCCTTGATCTCACGGCTGGCTCCGTCCAGTTGTAAGGACAGATCAGCGACCCCAAATGACCTGGGGATGCTGAACTATCGTTAAACAATAACAACTTGGGGGAGCCGTCCGTGACATCACGGCCGGCACCGCCCAGTTGTTATTCATTGGCCGGAACCTGCTAAAAGACTCTAGCAGGTGCTGGCCAATAGGAAACAGTTGGGCGGAGCTAGCTGTCACTCTGCCCAATTGTTTTTTTTTATTATTTGTTTTATTTTTATTTTTTTAATCTTTATTTTTTATTTTACTATTTTTAAAACTCTTTTCAACCTTTTTTTTCACACTATTTTAACTTATTTTCTATTCTGCTCGGTACCACAGTATTCACTCACTGCCGTTCGGCCCCTATGAGAATAGGGGTGAATAGCAGTGAGTGAGCTGCCAAAGCTTCGGCTCAGCCGATCCAGATGTTGGATGGGCTGAGTCGAAGTCCTTCTGCACTTCGGCTCAGCGGAACATGCAGAGCATGTTCCGCTGACCAAAGTGCAGCCGAAGGCAGCCGATGTATGGCTGATTTCAGCCGATGTATGGCTGAAATCAGCCGCACTGAGCCGGAGTGAATACCTGAAAGTAGTTCAGCTTACTTCACTCCGGCTCACTTATTCACTCGGCTGCCTTCAGTGGCTTTGTGTATAACCCCCTCAGGGTTTGTGTAAGAAGACATTGGTCAGTGTGATCATCAATAGTGCTTCAAGATGCAAAATCGTAGTGGGTTTATGTTTGAGATAAAAAGAAAAAAAAACAGCAAAACAAGCTTTGCTTTAGCATTGGATAATGTTGCTGAGTGCCCATGTAGGCTTAGCCATGTAGCTCAGGGGACCTTTTCAAACAGCTGGAAATAGACATAATGTAAGAAAAAAAATCAAAGCTCAGCTTTGCATGAATTTACCCTAAGGTGAAGTGAACATGTATATCCATGCGCACTCCAAACAGCTAGCCTAAGATGAAGATAGAAGATATTTACATTGTTTCAGGAATGCAAAAATACAATTAAAATGTATTTCAACTTTGTTGCACAATAACATGTTGAAAAATGCAATTACAATGATGCTTGGATACGCTGCTACTTTTCTAGAATGGAATGAACATCCAATTATGGCTGGTTATTATGGAACATTCATCTGCTCAATTAATTATTTTTACTTTGGTGCCACACTAAATTATGTAATGACACAGCTTATAAAATATTAATTTATTAAATTAAAATCTGATTAGACACTATCTAAAAATGACAACATAAAGTGGTAGCTTATTCTGGAAAAATGCTAAACTGGCATACAATAAAGTGCTACCATGCTTACTGAAGTATTAAAACACATTTTACAGTATGGCAAAAGCAAGGTCAAAGGGAGACAATTAACAGCCTTGTTCCATCAAGCCAAGCAGCTGTCTTAATGAGACAACCAGTGATAACTATCTTAAATTACCATTGAAAAGTACTCAATGATATTGACTGCATACCTGTTGCAGGTGTTATGTACTCTAAGTGAAAATCAGAATATTGTTTTGGAACAATGAAATGTTGAGACTAATACATGAAAATTAAAACCATAGAAAATGTAAATGTCCTGTTGTAGCTGACTTTTCTGCTGGATTTCCTCAACCTCAGCTTGTTTCTAACCACGCTGCTGCCTGCTGCTCTGTACTTTGCTGCCCGTAAGTTGCTGATCCAGCCTGTCCCCAATTTCGGCTTGTCTACTGTCCTGGTACCTCGCTGCTTGACTGTTACAGACCCGGCTTGTCTTGGACTTCGCTTCTACCGGTACTCGTGTATCTCCTGTCCTTGTGCACCTGTTCCACTTCCAGGAGTTCTTAGAATTGAGCTGCAAGTGAGGCCTTCCTCGTCAACTTAGACTCCTCTAAGGTACGTGGTTCTGACAGCATGCTTTACTAGCAGCCATCTGGCATTGCTTGCTATTACCAAGTCTGTGGTCTACTAGTACCCCCAAATCTTTTTCCAGCTCTGCTTCCCACATTTTAACCCTCCTAATGAAAATCCTGCCTGTACATTGTTTGCATAAATTGCATCATTTAGCATTTTTGACATTAAACCCAATCTTCCAAGTTTCAGCCCATCCCTATTTGCCTAGGTCTTCCTGTAATGTTGCTACATCCTGTGCTGAAGTTATTACTCTGCATAAGTTTGTATCATCAGCAAATATGGAAATTGAACTCCTAATTCCAAACTCAATTTAATTTATAAGCAAATAAACTGCTTCAACGTCAAGACAGAACCCTGTGGCACACCAGTTACAACACAATCCCACTCAGAGACAGAATAATTTACCACTACCCTCTGTACCTGTTTCCAATGTCAGCCCTCTATCCATATACATGCAGCTGACTCCACTCTAATAAACCTTAGTTTGTAACTTAAGGATTTGTTGGGCACAGTATAAAATGCTTTTGCTAAATCGAGGTAAATTAAATCTCCTGCCCTTCCTTACAACTTACTTCTGCATAGAATGTTGACAGGTTGGTCTGACCAGAGGGGCCTTTCATAAATCCATGTTGATTGTTGCTTATAACCTAATTTTTCCAATAACAAATGTTCAATAGAGTCTCTTAGTATTCACTCAAACACCTTTCAAACTATTGATGTTAAACTGACTGGTCTATAGGACCCTGATATGCCCCGAAATCTAGACCCTTTCTGAATATTGGAACTGCATTTGTAAATGCCCCTATATTTCTGCCAACCCTATAATAGTAAATAACACTTTTGAAGCTTAAATCAATATGTTGTTTTTTTCACTGTTCAGGCTTTTTTTTTTTTAAAAGGTTTAATACCGTAAAATATGCTGGGGATCTCTATGACAGTAAACACCATTTAAATTGTTAACATTTTATCATGTATTAACAGTGGTGTTGCAAAGCTCTCCAGCTTCTGTAACTATAGAATATTTTATTTTAGTGTCTTACGCACTTGGCATCTGGAGACCGGTAACAGGAGACATACTTCCTGTATCAAATTATATATTCAACACCTAACAGTAATTAGTATGTAAGCAAGACATGGTATCAGTTTGTTACAGAAATATATGGTCTTTCCAACTTTTAAAGATATAAATGTGGATGTAATGTGCATCATGTAAATAACCTAATCATCCTGTGTTAATATTTAGAAACATTTATTCAGTTTATAATTAAATATACACATGGGGAAGCCATATGTGCTCATTACATATGCAGACTTTACTTTCTTTATTGCAGTTATATACCATGATTGTGCTTTACTTCCTCTTTTGGAAATACCACAGCATATTACTGACATTTTACTGGTAAGTCTTTTGAGCTATAGATGGCGCTGTAGTGCAATGCTAGTCTATGCTAGTTTTCTATCTTCATGCTTATCTCTATGATACACAGGAGGTTCTTTGCGTATGCTGTATAATGCTGTTTTCTGGTGTAATATTCTCCTAAGCAAGTAAAACTTGCATTCTTCAAGATCTCAGTGCTTCATTTAAACACATAACCAACACTTCTCACTTCATGTCTTTGCAATCATTCTAAGTCTATACAATCATGATAATATAGGAAAATAACAGAAAATATATACTCACTAAAATACACTTTAGGTTTCTTTTTGCCTTCTACTTACTTTGCACTAGTGATGGGCTCTATATTCGCGTCGACCAAGAGCTCGACTCGAACATCGCTAGTTTATGTGTTCATTCAATGAACACGCGAACTATCAGGGCGTTCGGCGGGCTATTCACCTGCTGAGTGCCCCACAAGGCACTGCACACTGCAAAGTGCCTTGTGAAGCCCTGATTGGCTAAAGCCTTGCACCTGACTTTGAGGGGTAACCCCATGCACTTTTTTTTAAATTCTAACTTGGGGTTTTTCCTAAAATTCCTACCAGACCTAAAGGACTTTTGGGGGAAACCCCACACTTTTTTTTCTTTTTTTTTTTTAAAATGGGGTCCCTCCTAACTTTCCTACCAGACCTAAAGGGTCTGGTATTGTTTGGGAGGAGGAACCACAAGCCTTTTTTGTTTGTTTGTTTATAAATGTAACTTTTGCTGCAGCAGGTTCTATACATTGTAGAGTTGTAGAGATGTGCCACTTTACAGACAGTTTAAGGGGACCCACAATGTGGTAGGGTGAACAGAAATTAATTAAATGTCACTTTATGACATTACAATAAAGTTTGCACAAAAAAAAATGTAAAAGGTAAACAGTGCAATGTGCTGAAATCAGAAAATTGCACTGCTTCATAGACAGCGTGTACTAGCGGCTGCACGGTAGTGTGTGCTGGTATTGTGAACGGACCCTTCTGAGAGTGTTGGATTTCTTTTCCCTTGCCGTGTGCTGTGGTTCCTCCTGTTGACCCCTATGATACTACTCTGTCTTGTAGGTTCTTCTTGCGTCGCTCTTTCCTCACTACAGTGGAGATCAGTGGCACAGGCAGAGAGGTCAGTATTAAATGTGTTCTCTGCAGAGGACCCTTTTTTCTGCTTTTTTATTTTAGTGACCTTGTCACATTAAGAAACCTAATACAATGAAAAAACTCAAAAGTCACCTTTCAGTGTAGCACTGCATGGTTCCCTAGTAAGGAGGTGGAGATGTGCAGGCTGGCGCTGTAAACAGGGCACACAGCTCACAAGAATGTTGCCCAGGTCCCCAGTAAGTGTGGGATATCCACCATTTTTAGTAGTGGTTTAAAATATGAAAGGAAACAGTAGATTGGTTGCTTAGTCAGTTTCATTTATACATAAACCCAAAAGTTATAGTGATGAGGCTGGGATTGGTGCAAACCCAATTTACCTACGTTTTCCCAAATCCACTCGAAACTCTGACCACCACCTCCTCCTCCTAACCCAGGGGTAGGCAACCTTGGCTCTCCAGCTGTGCTGAAACTACAAATCCCATCATGCTTCTACCTCTGGGAGTCATGCCTGTGGCTTGCAATGCCTTATGGGATTTGTAGTTTCAGCTGGATAGCCAAGGTTGCCTACCCCTATCCTAACCCAATCAGTTGTGGGAAGGAGCTTTCCCCACCCCACAGCTATACGTCACAAAGCAACAGGGACCACTCCCGCCGCAACTGCCACCAAAGATTGGTTCAGGAGAGGGTGAAGGTGTCACAGTTTTAAATGGGCTTTGGCAAACTGAGTTTGCATCAAGCCCAGTCTCATCTGCCATGCTGTGTACAGCATAAGTAAAAAAATGTTCATGAAGATCAAGATGTATAATTTCTGCCTGCCAAGCTTTGTGGGGAAAAAAAAACAAATATAATGTAGAAGGCTGGGTACTGGCAAACTTGTGCTCTAACTATCAGAATTGGAGTTCTAAAATGTGAAGCAAGGAGCAAAATGTACCCTCTCTGGAGGGATGTGAATTCATTTGAATGTCGATCAGCTACGTAACACAGACATTAGAGGAATAAGTGCAATATCAGGTCTGACAAATATTTCTGGCTCTTTCCCAAGAATGTAATTTATTATGCAAAAGGTCCAAGCAATCCTGGATTTTGATGAAAGTCATTTGTCTTGTCGGTAGGCTTATCGATGTAAGTATATGGAATAATTCAACTCATATTATCAAGTGATGTCTAATAAACATTTAAACACAGTAGGGTCACTGTTTATTCCCTGTCATCCATGGAACTGGTCACCCAGTAAATCTGGCAGTGATTTAAAAATAATTAATGTACATCTTTGTAAAGAACAGAACCTACTTTGTGGGTTCTTGTCTCTTGACAGGTGTCAAGGTGTCATAACATATTACTCAGAATAACTCGATTCCCACGCCTGATCAGTTATAATTCAAGATCCTATCTATATTTAGAGGTACAGTATATCTTTAAAAAAAACCTTCCATTTGACATTTGTTGCATTCTCCAAACATTCACAGGTAAAACTCACTGTCTGCACTTGCTAAATGTGACTAGTTTAGGGCTGAAAATAAAGGTTTTTTTTGTTGGTAGATCCTATTGAGCTTGTCATTTGAAAAGTAGATCTTAACACAAACAAATTGTAGGCACCCCTGTTATAAAGCATATGCTTTCTTACATATTTTTTTAAACCCTAATATGTCTGGAAATGTTCTAGGCATCTTTTGTCATAGAATAAATATTTTAAGCTGCAATAATTAATATTGTTCTGTTAATGTTAACCAGAAAAAGTGCCTCATCACTATAATGAATTGGGTAGGTACAAACGTCAGTTCCAAAGATCCCCTTTGTAACATCTTTCTATTCAGTTCAACCCTTTGTTTTGACATGAGGGCTGACAAGCTTTAGAGTCAATCAACAAAATTGTTTTTTTCTGGGTTTTTTTGTTTTGTTTTTTGATGTTGTAGGTGTTGGAGCCATCCATATCCCTTAATAACACCAAATAGGAAGGGATTATGTTATGCTCTCCTTTTTGAATATCTATTTTATATTATTAAGAAAGCAATAAGTAGAACAAGAGCAGAGCAAGAGCCCCTTCACACCTACTGTATGTATTCTGGTGCACTGCATTAAAGGAGAACTATGGGGTTAAGGCTTTTCCCCATAGTTCTCCTTAGGGTAACGGGAGGACACAAACTAGCGTCCTCCCGTCACCCTAGGCTCAGTATACCGTGAGCTGTAGCTCGCGGTAGACTTAGACGCCGCAGCTGAAGCGGATCCTGGCAATTATGTCTGGATCCGCCCAGCTGCTTGACTGACAGCTGGCTCTGCCTATCTAGAGGCAGAGCCAGCTGTACCCGCCCCCTCCCCCGTCCGTTGCGCCAGTCAGCGCTGGCGGATCGGAGCGGGGAGGGGGGTATCCAGCCCCTCCCCTGTCACGGCAGAGAGCCGTGACAGGATCGAGAGGTGAGCGAACGCAGGTATGTGTTCGCTCACCTCCCGATCTACTAAGACGACCTGTGACAGTCTCATTGTCACAGGTCGGCTAGAACTATGAGGTGAGTGAAAAGCACTCACCTCATAGTTCTCCTTTAAGGAACAAGAACAGGCAACAGAACATATCGGCACCTTTATGTCCAACCACAACACACGGTAGTGTCTTGCAATGCTTTACGGTGCACTGTAACAGAGGTGCGTCACCATGGTGCCTTGTGGAGCCATTGAGAATAAATGACACCGCAACACACTTATGCATGTTGTAGTATGCCACGTGGTAGTTGACACAACATATAAGGGTGAAAGGGCAAATACTGATATATGACTTTGGTAAGACTGAGCTGTTACATTGCTGTGGAATACCCTGCAGCTATGTATGCCACACCAAGGACACCACTCTACTTACATAGAAATGAATGGGTGTACACCTTAGCTCAGTGGCTGCCTATTCCCTTCTATGGCAGCCAGCATGGTTTAGGAGCTTTTGATTCATGACTGAGCCATGCTGCCTGCCATGGTCATGAATCTTCCATAGAAATGAATGTTAATTTCTATGGAAGAACAGCTTGACTCAACAGCCACCCATTCACTTCCATCCTGGCTGCTGGGCTCAGCACCTGCCCATTCACTTCTATGGCAAACAGCTTGGATCAGCAGCCATCCATTCACGTCTGTGGAAAAACAACTTGATTCAACAGTTACCCATTCACTTATTTGGCAGACAGCTTGACACAACAGTCACCCATTCACTTCTATTCAGGCTGCTGGGCTCAGCAGCCACCCATTCACTTCTACAGCAGACAGCTTGGTTCAGCAGCCGCCCATTCACTTACATGTCAGCAGTGGCGTAACCAGAGTAACGGGCACCCGGGGCAGGACAAAATTTTGCACCCCCCTGGTGATATGTGGGGGTGTACAGGTATTTAATATGAAAAAGTTTATTTGAAAAAAATCAAACATCAAAAAAGTGAATCATCAGATTGCATCTTGCCATTAAAAACCTTTGACAACGTTGTCCAAAACCATTCACACTCTCACTCATACAGACAGCCCTGCACACTTGCTAATTAATGGAAAATCACTGTTGCTGGATCTATCACTGACTCTGTGGAGGGTTAATGAGGACAGCAGAAAGTCCACGGACACCAAGTCTTATTTAACCTAAAATGTAATTCCTTAGACAAATGGAAATTCCTGACTGTTGCACTAATCCCCTTCCTCCAGGTAGAGTATAGCACATCCAATAGTCTTCAGCGATATCACCTGGCTGGTGTCAGTTTGCACGGCCAGAGGAAGCAGCACGGGGAGACAGAGAAAAAAAAAATTAAATCACTCACCTTGTCACAAACGTGCTGGTCTCCGTCTTTCTCTGCACTGTGAAGCTGCTGCACGCTGGGCCCTCACGCCTGAGGCCCCCAGGGCAGCCCCGTTATTGCCTCTCAGGGCAGCCCATTATTGCCGGTAAATCTTTAATTCGCCCGCTTGTCACTGCCTGGCGACCCCCCCCCCACACCTCTGCGCCC
>NW_017307513.1:25037-28619 GCF_000935625.1 Nanorana parkeri
TGACTGACAGCAGGCTCTGCCTATCTAGAGGCAGAGCCAGCTGTACCCGCCCCCTCCCCCGTCTGTTCCGCCAGTCAGCGGATCGGAGCAGGGAGAATCCAGCCCTTCCCCTGTCACAGCAGAGAGCCGTGACAGGATCGAGAGGTGAGCGAACGCAGGTATGTGTTCGCTCACCTCCCAATCTACTAAGACGACCTGTGACAGTCTCATTGTCACAGGTCGGCTAGAACTATGAGGTGAGTGAAAAGCACTCACCTCATAGTTCTCCTTTAAGGAACAAGAACAGGCAACAGAACATATCGGCACCTTTATGTCCAACCACAACACACGGTAGTGTCTTGCAATGCTTTACGGTGCACTGTAACAGAGGTGCGTCACCATGGTGCCTTGTGGAGCCATTGAGAATAAATGACACCGCAACACACTTATGCATGTTGTAGTATGCCACGTGGTAGTTGACACAACATATAAGGGTGAAAGGGCAAATACTGATATATGACTTTGGTAAGACTGAGCTGTTACATTGCTGTGGAATACCCTGCAGCTATGTATGCCACACCAAGGACACCACTCTACTTACATAGAAATGAATGGGTGTACACCTTAGCTCAGTGGCTGCCTATTCCCTTCTATGGCAGCCAGCATGGTTTAGGAGCTTTTGATTCATGACTGAGCCATGCTGCCTGCCATGGTCATGAATCTTCCATAGAAATGAATGTTAATTTCTATGGAAGAACAGCTTGACTCAACAGCCACCCATTCACTTCCATCCTGGCTGCTGGGCTCAGCACCTGCCCATTCACTTCTATGGCAAACAGCTTGGATCAGCAGCCATCCATTCACGTCTGTGGAAAAACAACTTGATTCAACAGTTACCCATTCACTTATTTGGCAGACAGCTTGACACAACAGTCACCCATTCACTTCTATTCAGGCTGCTGGGCTCAGCAGCCACCCATTCACTTCTACAGCAGACAGCTTGGTTCAGCAGCCGCCCATTCACTTACATGTCAGCAGTGGCGTAACCAGAGTAACGGGCACCCGGGGCAGGACAAAATTTTGCACCCCCCTGGTGATATGTGGGGGTGTACAGGTATTTAATATGAAAAAGTTTATTTGAAAAAAATCAAACATCAAAAAAGTGAATCATCAGATTGCATCTTGCCATTAAAAACCTTTGACAACGTTGTCCAAAACCATTCACACTCTCACTCATACAGACAGCCCTGCACACTTGCTAATTAATGGAAAATCACTGTTGCTGGATCTATCACTGACTCTGTGGAGGGTTAATGAGGACAGCAGAAAGTCCACGGACACCAAGTCTTATTTAACCTAAAATGTAATTCCTTAGACAAATGGAAATTCCTGACTGTTGCACTAATCCCCTTCCTCCAGGTAGAGTATAGCACATCCAATAGTCTTCAGCGATATCACCTGGCTGGTGTCAGTTTGCACGGCCAGAGGAAGCAGCACGGGGAGACAGAGAAAAAAAAAATTAAATCACTCACCTTGTCACAAACGTGCTGGTCTCCGTCTTTCTCTGCACTGTGAAGCTGCTGCACGCTGGGCCCTCACGCCTGAGGCCCCCAGGGCAGCCCCGTTATTGCCTCTCAGGGCAGCCCATTATTGCCGGTAAATCTTTAATTCGCCCGCTTGTCACTGCCTGGCGACCCCCCCCCCACACCTCTGCGCCCGGGGCAGACGTTGTTACGCCACTGCATGTCAGACAGCTTGGCTTAGCATCCACCTATTAATTTATATGGCAGGCAGCATGGCTTAGCAGCCGCCTGTTCACTTCTATGACAGACAGCTTGGCTTAGCAGCCACCCATTTACTTCTATGGCAGACAGCTTGGCCTAGCAGCCACCCATTCACTTCTATGGCAGACAGCTTGGCCTAGCAGCCACCCATTCACTTATATGGCAGACAGCTTGGCCTAGCAGCCACCCATTCACTTCTATGGCAGACAACTTGGCGTAGCAGCCACCCATTCACTTCTATGGCAGACAGCTTGGCTTAGAATCCACCCATTTACTTCTATGGCAGACAGCTTGGCGTAGCAGCCATCCATTCACTTCTATGGCAGACAGCTTGGCGTATCAGTCACCCATTTACTTCCATGACAGACAGCTTGGTTTAGAATCCATCCATTTACTTCTATGGCAGACAGCTTGGCGTAGCAGCCACCCATTCACTTCTATGGCAGACAGCTTGGCTTAAAATCCACCCATTTACTTCTATAGCAGACAGCTTGGTTTAGAATCCACCCATTTACTTCTATGGCAGACAGCTTGGCCTAGCAGCCACCCATTCACTTCTATGGCAGACAACTTGGCGTAGCAGCCACCCATTCACTTCTATGGCAGACAGCTTGGCTTAGAATCCACCCATTTACTTCTATGGCAGACAGCTTGGCGTAGCAGCCATCCATTCACTTCTATGGCAGACAGCTTGGCGTATCAGTCACCCATTTACTTCCATGACAGACAGCTTGGTTTAGAATCCATCCATTTACTTCTATGGCAGACAGCTTGGCGTAGCAGCCACCCATTCACTTCTATGGCAGACAGCTTGGCTTAAAATCCACCCATTTACTTCTATAGCAGACAGCTTGGTTTAGAATCCACCCATTTACTTCTATGGCAGACAGCTTGGCGTAGCAGACACCCATTCACTTCTATGGCAGACAGCTTGGCGTAGCAGCCACCCATTCACTTCTATGGCAGACAGCTTGGCGTAGCAGCCACCCATTTACTTCTATGGCAGACAGCTTGGCGTAGCAGTCACCCATTTACTTCTATGGCAGACAGCTTGGCGTATCAGTCACCCATTTACTTCCATGACAGACAGCTTGGTTTAGAATCCATCCATTTACTTCTATGGCAGACAGCTTGGCGTAGCAGCCACCCATTCACTTCTATGGCAGACAGTCTCGATCGCTTGTAATATGCGGTCGGGTGTGTGCCCCCCCCTCCGTCGCCACCGCTGCTGGAGATCCTGGGCTCCGCTGTTCCCGGTGTGAGCCCGGGACCAGCACAGCAGCTCTGCGGCTGGATATCAAACGGAGCTCAGTACTCGAGCTCCGTTTGATCTCCTCTCCTCTTCTGAATGAATGTAAATGTGTATTACATCACTGCCTGCATTCAGTGTCACTCTCTGGTACAGAAACCGCAGAGAAGCTGGTGAAGCAGGTCTCTGCTTCATCAGCTTCTCTGGGGGTCCCTAGGTGACATTGGGGGTCTTAAAGACCCCTGATGTCTCCATAAAGAGGACCTGTCACTGCAAATTGGCTATCACATAGGGAGCTTGTTTGCTCCCTATGTGATAGCAATAAAGTTCAGTGAAAAAAAAAAGGTTTTAAAAAATAAATTAAAGTTACAAAATTTAAAAATTAAGTCGCACATCAAAGCAATAAAAATTAAAGTCCCCCGCCCCCACATGCACAGGCAAAACAAATGCGTCAAGTCCGCCTACGTGCGAAAACGACGATTACATCCATTGCGCCGCACATGTTACATATCGCCGCCAATGTCAGAATGAGAGCAATAATTCTAGGGCCATCAATCACTGATAACACTA
>NW_017307513.1:28807-51295 GCF_000935625.1 Nanorana parkeri
TAGCAGCCACCCATTCACTTCTATGGCAGACAGCTTGGCCTAGCAGCCACCCATTCACTTCTATGGCAGACAGCTTGGCCTAGCAGCCACCCATTCACTTCTATGGCAGACAGCTTGGCCTAGCAGCCACCCATTCACTTCTATGGCAGACAGCTTGGCGTAGCAGCCACCCATTCACTTCTATGGCAGACAGCTTGGCTTAGAATCCACCCATTTACTTCTATAGCAGACAGCTTGGTTTAGAATCCACCCATTTACTTCTATGGCAGACAGCTTGGCGTAGCAGCCACCCATTCACTTCTATGGCAGACAGCTTGGCGTATCAGTCACCCATTTACTTCCATGACAGACAGCTTGGTTTAGAATCCATCCATTTACTTCTATGGCAGACAGCTTGGCGTAGCAGCCACCCATTCACTTCTATGGCAGACAGCTTGGCTTAAAATCCACCCATTTACTTCTATAGCAGACAGCTTGGTTTAGAATCCACCCATTTACTTCTATGGCAGACAGCTTGGCGTAGCAGACACCCATTCACTTCTATGGCAGACAGCTTGGCGTAGCAGCCACCCATTCACTTCTATGGCAGACAGCTTGGCGTAGCAGCCACCCATTTACTTCTATGGCAGACAGCTTGGCGTAGCAGTCACCCATTTACTTCTATGGCAGACAGCTTGGCGTATCAGTCACCCATTTACTTCCATGACAGACAGCTTGGTTTAGAATCCATCCATTTACTTCTATGGCAGACAGCTTGGCGTAGCAGCCACCCATTCACTTCTATGGCAGACAGTCTCGATCGCTTGTAATATGCGGTCGGGTGTGTGCCCCCCCCTCCGTCGCCACCGCTGCTGGAGATCCTGGGCTCCGCTGTTCCCGGTGTGAGCCCGGGACCAGCACAGCAGCTCTGCGGCTGGATATCAAACGGAGCTCAGTACTCGAGCTCCGTTTGATCTCCTCTCCTCTTCTGAATGAATGTAAATGTGTATTACATCACTGCCTGCATTCAGTGTCACTCTCTGGTACAGAAACCGCAGAGAAGCTGGTGAAGCAGGTCTCTGCTTCATCAGCTTCTCTGGGGGTCCCTAGGTGACATTGGGGGTCTTAAAGACCCCTGATGTCTCCATAAAGAGGACCTGTCACTGCAAATTGGCTATCACATAGGGAGCTTGTTTGCTCCCTATGTGATAGCAATAAAGTTCAGTGAAAAAAAAAAGGTTTAAAAAAATTTGTTACAAAAAAAAGAAAAATCACACATCAAAGCAATAAAAAAAAATTTAAGTCCCCCGCCCCCACATGCACACGCAAACATGCGTCGAGCCCGCCTACGTGCGAAAACGCTGATTACATCCATTGCGCCGCACATGTTACATATCGCCGCGAACGTCGGAATGAGAGCAATAATTCTAGGGTCATCAATCACTGCTAACACTAAACTGATGAGCGGTAAAAGCTTTTAAAGCGTCAGATATGGTCAATTTTGAGTATAGTAGTTTTTTTGCGATTTAACGGGTGTGCGCAATTTTAAAGCTTGACATGTTTGGTGTCTATTTAACGACGTGACCACGTCTTTTATATTTTACCAAAAAATTTGGAATAATAAATGTTTTATAACATAACGTAGGGAGAACAGGTTTTTTATTCAAAAATTTTGGTACTTTTTTAAATTATACAGTAAACTCCCCCGCCCCCCGTAGTGGTGATTAAATACCACCAAAAGAAAGCTCTATCTGTCCCCAGAAAATGGTAAAAAATTCATTTCAGTACAGTGTTGCATGACGGAATAAATGTCAAAGTACTGCAGCGCTGAACACTGAAAAATGGCCTGGTCAGGAAGGGGGTATAAACACCCAGGTCAGCAAGTGGTTAAATGATTTGCTGAACTAATCTTGCAAATTGCTAGCTCTGCAGACCATCAAAGAGACTAATCTAGTCTTCTCCAACGTCAGTCATCCACAAAAGACAATTTGCAAGGCAACAGTGCAGCCAACAGCACCACTCCAGTTCTCAGGGACATGAAGGAATTAAAATATCTGTCCATGTTATAGTCGGGGGAGATTCTGTCCTCGATTTACATCGTTATTCGTTATGAGTCAGTTTTGGAATGCAAATAACTAGTTTTGAAACAACTGTAAATGGTATGCTCCGCGCCACCTTTCTTTGCTGGTTTGATCCTGGTGGAACTGGTAGCGGGGCGGATTAGGAGGAGTTGAGTGCAGTGCAAGTCAGTCAGTCAGAGTGAGCAGAGAGTGGGCATAGGTCACGTGTCACTGCCCGGCATTCTCCTATATACGGACAGACAGGGTGAGGAGAGGCTGCATGTAAGTCTCAGGTCACTGCTGTACCTTATCTATTGACATCGTGTACATTACACTGTGGTAGCAGAGCAGCATGTGAGGAGCTCAGTGCTTGTCAGTCAGGCTAGTTGGCTGTCACAGGTCCCCGCTCTCCATTATAGTCTGATGGCCATTGTGTATATACTGTAGTAATGTGGCATCAAATCAGTATGTGAGGGGCTCAGTACCGCCCAGTCAGACAGGGTGAGCAGGGGAAGGCTGTCACAAGTTACTGCCCTTCTAATATAAGGACACTGTATAGCAGGAGTAGGCAACCTCAACACTCCAGCTATTGTGGAACTACAAGTCTCATGAGGCATTGCAAGACTTGACAGCTACAGGCATGACTCACAACGACATGATGGGATTTGTAGTTTTACCACTGCTAGTGTCAAGGTTGTGTACCCCTGGTGTATAGGGAACGCTCATATTGCTCCTCTCCCGGCTGTGTCCTCTGCTGTCATATTGCTTCTCTCCTGGCTGGTCCCCTGCTGTCATATTGCTCCTCTCCTGGCTGTGTCCTCTGCTGTCATATTGCTTCTCTCCTGGCTGGTCCCCTGCTGTCATATTGCTCCTCTCCTGGCTGTGTCCTCTGCTGTCATATTGCTTCTCTCCTGGCTGGTCCCCTGCTGTCATATTGCTCCTCTCCTGGCTGTGTCCTCTGCTGTCATATTGCTTCTCTCCTGGCTGGTCCCCTGCTGTCATATTGCTCCTCTCCTGGCTGTGTCCTCTGCTGTCATATTGCTTCTCTCCTGGCTGGTCCCCTGCTGTCATATTGCTCCTCTCCTGGCTGTGTCCTCTGCTGTCATATTGCTTCTCTCCTGGCTGGTCCCCTGCTGTCATATTGCTCCTCTCCTGGCTGTGTCCTCTGCTGTCATATTGCTTCTCTCCTGGCTGGTCCCCTGCTGTCATATTGCTCCTCTCCTGGCTGTGTCCTCTGCTGTCATATTGCTTCTCTCCTGGCTGGTCCCCTGCTGTCATATTGCTCCTCTCCTGGCTGTGTCCTCTGCTGTCATATTGCTTCTCTCCTGGCTGGTCCCCTGCTGTCATATTGCTCCTCTCCTGGCTGTGTCCTCTGCTGTCATATTGCTTCTCTCCTGGCTGGTCCCCTGCTGTCATATTGCTCCTCTCCTGGCTGTGTCCTCTGCTGTCATATTGCTTCTCTCCTGGCTGGTCCCCTGCTGTCATATTGCTCCTCTCCTGGCTGTGTCCTCTGCTGTCATATTGCTTCTCTCCTGGCTGGTCCCCTGCTGTCATATTGCTCCTCTCCTGGCTGTGTCCTCTGCTGTCATATTGCTTCTCTCCTGGCTGGTCCCCTGCTGTCATATTGCTCCTCTCCTGGCTGTGTCCTCTGCTGTCATATTGCTTCTCTCCTGGCTGGTCCCCTGCTGTCATATTGCTCCTCTCCTGGCTGTGTCCTCTGCTGTCATATTGCTTCTCTCCTGGCTGGTCCCCTGCTGTCATATTGCTCCTCTCCTGGCTGTGTCCTCTGCTGTCATATTGCTTCTCTCCTGGCTGGTCCCCTGCTGTCATATTGCTCCTCTCCTGGCTGTGTCCTCTGCTGTCATATTGCTTCTCTCCTGGCTGGTCCCCTGCTGTCATATTGCTCCTCTCCTGGCTGTGTCCTCTGCTGTCATATTGCTTCTCTCCTGGCTGGTCCCCTGCTGTCATATTGCTCCTCTCCTGGCTGTGTCCTCTGCTGTCATATTGCTTCTCTCCTGGCTGGTCCCCTGCTGTCATATTGCTCCTCTCCTGGCTGTGTCCTCTGCTGTCATATTGCTTCTCTCCTGGCTGGTCCCCTGCTGTCATATTGCTCCTCTCCTGGCTGTGTCCTCTGCTGTCATATTGCTTCTCTCCTGGCTGGTCCCCTGCTGTCATATTGCTCCTCTCCTGGCTGTGTCCCCTGCTGTCATATTGCTTCCCTCCTGGCTGTGTCCCCTGCTGTCATACTGCTCCTATCCTGGCTGTGTCCCCTGCTGTCATGCTGCTCCTCTCCTGGCTGTGTCCCCTGCTGTCATAGTGCTCCTCTCCTGGCTATGTCCCCTGCTGTCATATTGCTCCTCTCCTGGATGTGTCCCCCCCGCTGTCATATTGCTCCTCTCCTGGATGTGTCCCCTGCTGTCATATTGCTCCTCTCCTGGCTGTGCCCCCCGCTGCCATATTGATCCTCTCCTGGCTGTGCCCCCCGCTGCCATATTGATCCTCTCCTGGCTGTGTCCCCTGGTGTCATATTGATCCTCTCCTGTCTATGTCCCCCGCTGTCATATTGCAATATGACACCATGTCCCCTGGTGTCATATTGCTCCAGGGCTCCTGGCAGGATAGTAGGCAGTCTGCTGGTGGGGTATCAGACAGGCTCCTGGTGGGGTAGCAGATGTGCTCCCAGGGAATTAGCAGACAGGCTCCTGGTGGGGTAGCAGATGGGCTCCTGGTGGGGTAGCAGATGTGCTCCCAGGGAATTAGCAGACAGGCTCCTGGTGGGGTAGCAGATGGGCTCCTGGTGGGGTAGCAGATGTGCTCCCAGGGAATTAGCAGACAGGCTCCTGGTGGGGTAGCAGATGACTCTCCTGGCTGTGTCCCCTGCTGTCATATTGCTTCCCTCCTGGCTGTGTCCCCTGCTGTCATACTGCTCCTATCCTGGCTGTGTCCCCTGCTGTCATGCTGCTCCTCTCCTGGCTGTGTCCCCTGCTGTCATAGTGCTCCTCTCCTGGCTATGTCCCCTGCTGTCATATTGCTCCTCTCCTGGATGTGTCCCCCCCGCTGTCATATTGCTCCTCTCCTGGATGTGTCCCCCCCGCTGTCATATTGCTCCTCTCCTGGATGTGTCCCCTGCTGTCATATTGCTCCTCTCCTGGCTGTGCCCCCCGCTGCCATATTGATCCTCTCCTGGCTGTGCCCCCCGCTGCCATATTGATCCTCTCCTGGCTGTGTCCCCTGGTGTCATATTGATCCTCTCCTGTCTATGTCCCCCGCTGTCATATTGCAATATGACACCATGTCCCCTGGTGTCATATTGCTCCAGGGCTCCTGGCAGGATAGTAGGCAGTCTGCTGGTGGGGTATCAGACAGGCTCCTGGTGGGGTAGCAGATGTGCTCCCAGGGAATTAGCAGACAGGCTCCTGGTGGGGTAGCAGATGGGCTCCTGGTGGGGTAGCAGATGTGCTCCCAGGGAATTAGCAGATGGGCTCCTGGTGGGGTAGCAGATGTGCTCCCAGGGAATTAGCAGACAGGCTCCTGGTGGGGTAGCAGATGGGCTCCTGGTGGGGTAGCAGATGTGCTCCCAGGGAATTAGCAGACAGGCTCCTGGTGGGGTAGCAGATGGGCCCCTAGTTGGGTAGCAGACAGGAAGTGATGTGAATTCTCCAACAGCTACAGTGGCAATAATAATCAGTGTTTCTCTTTTCAGTAATGTCACACAGCATGGAAGTTGAAAAATGGTTCCAAATTACAGCAAAAATAGCTTTGGCAGTTGCAATCATTCGATGTAAACCAAATGGGAAGAGTAGCAGAAGGTATGCAGAAGAACTGGCCAAACATGTCTCTAGTCAAGATGCCAAGATGAAGAATAAGGTGATGGAACTGGAAGCTGAAGTTCTGAGTTTACGACAAGAGCTTTTTTTACAGAAGGTTCATGACAAATCAAACTCCAAACATGGTAAAAATCCTGTAGAGTGCTTAAGAATTTAGAACTTGCAAGTAATATGATAGTACACATCAAACTGCTAGTAGTATTTGTGGCCTGCCTGGTGCCCCACAGCCCCCACTGAGGAATCCTCGCAGACGGCTCAGCTTCTTCCATTCATGTGCACCCTGGGCTCTACTTGGCGTACAAACATTGCATTGGAATGAATGCAGGCCGCAGTGTGCTTGTGTTAGGTAATGTAATTCCTGACTGGGAGGATTTTGAAGAGGTTGTGCGGCTCCAGGCAGGTCATTGAAGATCTTGGACTGGGGACAGGTAAGTATAAACTTTGCCAGGGTTGGTGGGAGAGGGCATTGTGGTCCACTAAGGGTAAGTGCACATAGTAACCGTAGTTAGTAGGGATGTACCGATACCGATACTAGTATCGGTGCCGATACCGAGTATTTGGGCGAATACTCGTACTCGCCAAAATACTCCGATGCCTAGCCCGATACTTTCTGTATCAGGAAGCTGGGCAGCGCGTCATTGCACACTGCCTGGCTTCCTGATTGGCCGGGAAGCCGGCTTCATGCTCTCTCATCACAAGTGACGAGAGAGCATGGAGCCACTTCCTGGTCAATCGCGAAACCGGGCAGCGTGTAATGACGCGCTGCCCGGCTTCCTGATACCGGAAGTACTCGTGCTAGGCATCAGAGCATTTGGGCGAGTACGAGTACTTGCCCAAATAGCCCAAATACTCAGAATGGGCACCGATATTGATACTAGTATCGGTATCGGTGCATCCCTAATATATATATATATATATATATATATCACAAAGAGGGGCGCCGCGTCAGTACACGGCGCCAAGCTTCCATGATTGGCCAGTAAGCCTGCTCCATGCTTTCTCGTCACATAATGACAAGAAGCATGGAGACGACTTCCTTGTTAATCGGGAAGCCGGGTGGCGAGTCTTTACACGCTGCCCGGCTTCACGGCTAATCAGGAAGCCAGGTGGCGAGTCATTACACGCCGCCTGGCTTCCTGAATTGGACTTCCGGTACTCGGTATTCGGTATCGGCGAGTACCGGAAAAATAAAATATCGGTACTTGTACTCTGTACCGAAATACCGGTATTGGTGCATCCCTAGTAGTTAGTGAAGCAAAATTGAGGATGCCAACCTTTGCTAAACAAGCCACCAATGGCAGCCCCTACATTTCTACAATTACATATCCTTTTAATGGAAGACTGGAAAATAAAGGCTGCTATTGCTAACCTCGTGAATACGGTATTGTCTGACTGTCATGCAGATTTTCTGGCTTGAGCACTCTCTAGGTCACAGATTAAGAGATAATATATGCATCAAGAATTATGTATTTATTCGAGGAATATCTGTAAAAAATAAGTCAAGGCAACTGGACTTGCTGTATTTTTCTTGAAGACGTTTTCCTGGTCATCCAACCAGCTTTCTCAATTCAGAATGACTTGTACAAAAATTCTCTGGGAAAAAATATGGTGAGAATTTATTCCCAGAGAATTTTTGTACAAGTCATTCTGAATTGAGAAAGCTGGTTGGATGACCAGGAAAACGTCTTCAAGAAAAATACAGCAAGTCCAGTTGCCATGACTTATTTTTTTACAGATTTACCATAACCTGGATGAATGAGAACCTTTACAGACTTATTCGGGGAATGTTTGTTCCTGGTCTGTGACTCAAAGGCTGTGATTTACTAAAGGCAAATAGATTGTTCAGTTTGCAGGGGAAGTTAGCTTAGTGAATGAGGTTCTTCTGCCTTCCAATTGATTTGTGCATTACTCAAACTGATCGATTTGAGCATGACCTAAAGTTAATGGCTTGTTTAAGTTTGAGAAAAAAATATTTCTAACCATAACTTTTTGGAATTCGGCAGCCAAAGACTAATTCAGCCTCAATCCCCCTTGAAAGAGGAGCTTTCACATGCTGTGACTGTGAGATTTTGTGTTTAGCCTTTGATAAGTGCGCAGTTGTAAGGATTAATTTGGTATTGTGCAGCGGGTAAAGGACTAAGGTAGACTCAAGGGTTAGGGGTTTCATTTTAGGTTAAAGGTTTTGAAAAGGGATAAGTCCATTTAAACCCTCTAGGTTTTCCTCTTAAAGTAATAAACAGTAATATTCAATGCACGTTAGCATTTTAACCCCTTCACGACCAGCGACGTACATAGTAAGTCACTGGCATCAGGCCTTTTTAGACAGACTCCCGCCGGAACTCTGTTTACACTTGTAAAGCTTGTAAAGCCGGCTGGCGGCTTTACAAAAGAAGGGAATCTGGTGACTTAACTGTCGCCTGATCACTTCTAGGGGTCGGTAAACTACAAGCCCCCCACCCCCACCGCCTGATACCACCGCCATTTTTGCACTTCAATAACTCATTACAAGTGCAAAGGTGATACTAGGGGTCATTTGGACCCCCAGCATCACCTTAAAGAGTACCTGTCACAGCCAATATGCTATCACATGGTGGGCTTGTTAGCCCCCCTATGTGATGGCTATTAAACAAAAAAAAAATGATATACGTTTTTAAAAATAATATTAAATAAATGTAAAAATAATAAACATTTTAAAAGTCCCCTGCCGCCATGAGCACGTGAGTCTTCACGTAAAACATGCGTCTGGTGCGCCTACGTATTAAAACGACAATCGCGCAACACATGTCGGGTATCTCCGCGCACACCGGAGTGAAAGCAATCATTCTAGGGCCAATAATTACGCCTATCTCTAAACTGGTGAACTATGGGGGCTTTTAAAGTATCGTCTGTGGGCTTTTTTGGGTACTGAATTTTGTCGCAGTTTCACGGACACACACAATTGTTAACCTGGGCATGTTAGGTATCTAATGTAAAGCAAATATGTTGCGCTCGGTCTATGTGAACCAACTGCACACTGAAGTGTTAATAAACAAATCTGTGTAAAAATTACAACAATCCGTGTGAAAAAATGGATTAGGTATCTAATTACTTGTTGTAACCTCATCTTTTATATTTATAAAACATGGGTATTTTATTGTGTTTTGGGGCATTTTAGTGCATTTTTCACAAAATTTGGGGGTTTGATAAGGAGTTGCGCTTATATCGCGCAACATACAAATTTGCAACTGCTGACATTTTATTCTACAGGATCTTGGCTTTGAGAAAATATATAATGTTTCGGGGTTTTAAGTAATTTTCAGGCCTAAAATGTGGCTTATAACATGTAAACAAAAAATGGAAGAAAAAAAAAAGGTCTCGGTCATGAAGTCATGAAGGGGTTAAAATGTAATGGTTTGTGGCTATGTATGTGTGCATATATTCAATCCATTAGATGGGGATTTTAGTGACATTAGGAGAATTCTAGAGTGCTGTTAGCAGAGGGAAATCTACTACTGATTGTTGTTTTGAATTGTTCCTGTTGCAGAATATTTTCGGAGTGACTCAAGGTCATGGCTTGAATTTGCTTTCTTTTAAAAGAGAATTCACTTACAGAGAATTTTAAGTAACACAAGTGTTGATTCTTAGAAATGGAGTTTGAAAGGTATATTTTGAAAAGAAAGAACAGAATGGAATTGTGTGATTCAGTATTATTCCTTTCAATGTGTTATCCAAAAATGATCAGAAAAACAGCATGTCTGCTTGTGTTCTAAAAGCTTCAGAGTGTTTTTTTTTTTTTTACTTTTTACTCTTGCTGTAACCTGTTGTTGACCCAGTAATACATGTTTTTGTATTAGTATGAATCATGTTTTATGAAATATTTAGCATTTTATGTATAGTAAAATATGTTTACCATGAACAGTATGAAAAAAAAATAAGTTTCTAAAAGTAGGTATAACCAAGGAAGCATTTTTGAATAAATAGTGAATATGATTTCTTCACCATCATTAATCCAGATAATAAGATAGCTGCATACATTGTTGATGCTTAATCAATAACGAACTGACTATTATGCCGAAATAAACAACTCATCAAAGGCTGTCATGACGTTAACCTGAACAATTAGAGCAGCATTAGGGAAAAGAACTTTAAGGTAGTTCAAACCGGAAAGACCTTAAACAAAATAATGTCATTTATTCCAGACACCACCAACAATAACAGTGCAGCCTTTTAATTTGCATGGTACAGGAATGTCTAAATAAATGGCTGACTTTGAGAATCAAAGGAGCCAGGGGAAAATGTACACTAATGGGATCTGCCATGGTATGGAGAAGGCATCTGTCTCCAGTGCCCTGGGGTCCTAAGTCATGAGCAGCTTTAATGGGGCAGGAGCATTCTCATAACAAGTCATTAGATCCACGACTAGGAAACGTCAACACTTGAGTACTTAAATCAAATACTTCATGCTGAGGAACAATGCCTTTGGATCCACAAAATTGCAAATTAGATGAACCATAATAGAGTCAAAGTGTATGTACCTCATTGCCTGGCCACATATACGACACTGCTATAGAATTGTTCATATGGAATCTGACAGAGATTCAGTATCCAGGGTTGAGGGTCCTGCCCCCTATGGGTTATTCTTATCCAGCTACCACATAAGCCTGGACTTTGCCTCTTTTGGATACCAAATGGATTGACCTAGAGACTTCTAATCCTACTGATGCAGAAATAAAATCTGGAACAGCCTCCTATGCCACCTTTCACATGGTACTATTAGTATAGATGCAGACAATATCCCTAAAAGTTGAAGACTTTGATAGGCTGATAGGTAGGTCAGGCCCAGGACTTTTTTTCACCATGTTCTAAATCATGTGGCTCTTGTGGAGGTGAAGGCTGATCTTGCCTTCCTGGGTACAGAAGAGGACCCCCAGTTATTTAAGGGACTTGGATGGATGCAGCTGAGTCCTCTTTTGTTTTCCATCCAGTCAAATGCTTCTAAGTGATTGAGGGTATGATCTCTGACTGCTACCAGCTGACTCTTCCATTTTGCTGCAAGAGAAGATCTTCTAGATAATGGCAAAGCTGGGCTCCCGAAGTTCAAATCAATGTTACGAGAGCTAGCAAGATCTTTGAAAAAGCCCTTGAAGCTGTGGCTAAACCAAAATAATAGCCTGAAAGTCAAGGTGTCGGCCCCCTCAAAATCTTCTTGTGGGCATGAAACATTGGTGTGTGGAGATATGCGACTTGGAGATCGATTGACAAAAGCCATTTTTTTGGACAAAAAACCTTGATTATGGTCTCCACAGACTCTATTTTGAAACTTCTAATCCTCACAAAATGATTTAGCACCTTTTAAGTTTAATAACAGCCTAAATCCATTGGTAGTTTTTGTAAGAACAATAGGGTTTAATAAAATCTAGACATTTCTCCTTTGGTGGGACTGACACAACTGCCTTTGCTTGAAGTGATTCTACATATTCCAAAAGAGAAGACTTTTTGTGAAGGGATGCTGGGACTCGAGTATCAATAAAGACCTTCCCTTTATGGTAGGGTACAAACTCAAGAATGCAGCCTTTCGAAACCACTGAAAGTGGTCTCCAGTGGTATCCATCCAGACTCTCGGAAAGTGTAAAAGCCTTGCACTCACAGGGATAGACTGGAAAGGGCCTAATTTCAGAAGTATTTGTCTGTGGGTCTAGAACTGACTTTGTTCTGGAATACAGAGAGGAATTTCACCCTTATCTTACAATGACAACAAAGACACCTTTAGATAATTGCAGGCTTTTTATTCTCTGCATACCATATTTTTATTTTCCCCCCCACTCTTCTCACAGTGGCCACCAAGTGCTGATGAATCCATCTTCCTTTACTTCCTTGAACTCTGGCATTTGTGACTGGACCATGTGACACTGCATATCATCTTGGGGGGGAGGCCTTTCCCCAAATCTTGTGAGATTTACAGATGAGATTTTCCAGCAATGCATTGGTGATGTAATCCTGGCATCACAGGTTTATTCTGGGAAGGCCACATAACTTATGCCAAAGAGGAGCAGGAATTGAAAAAATAGCAATTGTAGGTAAAAGACATTTTTTTTTTGTTTAGCTGATGAATGTAACATGATTTTACATCAGCACGCTGATGTAATATTTAGTGAAAGGGGTAAAGGTTCACTTTAAGGAAGGTACATCAGGCACTTTTCCAAGCTACAACATTCCCTGATGCAAAAACACCTTTCCTATAAAGACTGTCGTTTCCGTTTCCTATCAACAGCTGATATCACTCCCTTAAAGGCTTCCTCTAACAGAAAACTAAAAAAGCATTTTGCTGTTGAATGCTATAGAACACAATCCTGGCTTAGAGGAACTGTCATCCAACCATGGCTGCACAAGGACCTCCTAGCGAAAACCAACAGCAGAATAATCCGAGTTATTGATGACCTTGAAATTGAACAGCCTGCAGCTTTTAACAGTGCACTTGCTTTTGCCTGTCTAGGATCTTTTAGAAGCGGTGGAACAGGCATGCAAAAACGTTTATTTCCCTTCAAGGGACAGCATCTATTTGGAGTTGTCTTAGACACACTCGGCAAATATTTCACTATACGATTAAGAGTACTCTTACTGATACTGGAGAAAAAGCTTAGAGCTTAGGCAGACAAGACTCATCCCCCATTGGAGACCAAGAAGAGTTATTTTTGTTACTCCCAGGCCTCCGATGCCAGACCCATGCCCGGTTGCCAGTTCAAACTAAGACTTTGGGCTTCCTGCTGACAAATCCTCCTCAGCATGATGGGGTGCCTCTAAGTGGGGGGCTTCTAAAAGTATTTGAAAGCACCTTGACAGACAACATCTTGGATGCCTTGATACAGGAGGTGATCTCCAGGGACAGCAAGCTAGAAATCTGCTTCCTGCCCCCTCTCTGGTTTTTCCAACTTGCCTGCATTTCCGCACAGATTAGCAAACCTCCATGCTGCACTTGCAGATCTGGATCATGGGTTTATCACTCCAGTTCCTACTGCAGAAAGGTTTCAGGGGATTTACTCCAACCTTTTCAGTCTCCAAACTAAAAGGGGGGCCTCCAATGGCTCTAATTGCCTTTTTATTCAGGTCCAAAAATTCAGAATGGAATCTACAAGGTCTGTCTTAGCCTTACTCCATCAGACTATCTACACAGACTATCTGGCCTCCGTGGACAGAAAGAACACATACTGGCATGTTCATATTTGTCCAGCACATCAGGAATCCTTTCACATTGCTGTGGGTGCCCAGCACTTCCTGTTTGTGGCCCTGCCATTTGGCCTATCTTCTGCACCTCGAGTGTTCAACAAGGTCTTGGCTCCTGTTATAGCCTTGTTACAATCCCAGAGTATCCCCGTTGTGGAATTTCTGAATGATCTCCTTTTGAAGGAACTCTTGGCAAAGGTTCTGGCCGACAATGTGGTGTGGGCACTACAAACCTTGGATCCTGAGCTTTCAGAAGTCAATGTTGGAGCCAAATTATCATTTGGAGTATCGGGATATTAACTTAGACACAGCTCAAGCCGGAGTTTTTCTTCACCAAAAGAAACTCCTAATTCTATGATTTCAAACGCAGACTTTTCAGTCCAGGAAGTTTCTGACTTTCACTTCAGCTAGAACTTTTATGGTTCCTATTAAGGGTAATCTGCTTCTTGTGATGGCTCAGACAGATAATCATCCAAGCTTATGTTCTTAAGGATAAGGTTCCACACTATACTCAGATCTGTGACTACTCTCAGATTTACCAGATCTGTCAGTGTTTCTTTGCTTTTCATCAGACTATTGTCTTCCATATTTTTAAGGCTGCCATCCGATCTTCTGTTTACATGTCCTTTTAAGTTTTATTTGGTGAATGTTTAAACCTCATCTGATCCTAGCTTTGGGTGTAAGATTTTTACAAAACTTGGAAATGCTGGAGGTGGGATTGGTTATACTGGCTAGCCTGTGTTTTTGTTTTTTTTGTTTGCCAGTTTCCAAATCTTCCTGTAGGCAGCAGTATCGCCAAATTGTCTTTGAATCCTGTGTCCCTTAAAGAACTCCAAGAAATAGATTTTATAGTAAGTACAAAAATCAGATTCTGCTGATATTCTCAAGAAGAGATTAGTATAAAGATTTGCTCAAGGTGTGCGATTGATTCTCCTCATTATTACATCTAATAAATGTAATTTTTGTGTTCGCCGTACGTGAGACATTACACTTGCCTAATCACTGATATGTACTTTATTTAATTTGTTTAACCTGCTAGAAAACAGATTTACATCTGGTTGTTATTCTGATTCTTTAATACAGAGTTGTTTGGTAAAATCAAAATAAATTAATGGTCAAGAGCCTCTAAAATATTCATGTTTTGTAGCTGGAAGTTTAAAGTACTTTGCCATGTTTTTTTTCCATTTAGCTAGTTGGAGTTTGTGTGTAAGAGTGTGTTAAATATTAAGCATGCTTTATTTGGATAGTGTATAAGGGGAAACGTAAGATCTTCATGTCTTGTACACTGAGTGGCCAGATTATTATGACCACCCCATCAGTACTTCGTTGGGCCACCTTTTGCCTTCAATCCTGCGGCGATTCTTCTTGACATTGGCATCAACACGAGATGTTGAAAGGTGATGCGAGGAATCTGACACCATGCCTGATGAATAGCACTGTGCAGTTCTGTGAGATTTGATGTTTGTGGAACCAGCTGCCTTATGGCTCTTTCAACTTCGTTCCACAAATGCTTAATTGGATTGACATCTGGTGATTATGGGGGCCACCTAAGCAAGGTACTTTACCTTTACCTCCCTCATGTTCTTGAAACCACTCCTGCACAATACGAGCACTGTGGCATGGCGCATTGCCTTGTTTGAAGAAGCCATCTCCATTGGGATACACCATCAACATGATAGGATGAACTTGATCAGCAGCGATACTTTGGTATGTTGTGCTATTCAGACGTTGTTCCACATGAATTAAAGGGCCCAAACCATGCCAGGAAAACATGTCCCAAACCATAACACTACCCCCACCAGCTTGAAGGGTTGTACTCATGCATGTGGGGTGCATGCTTTCATGCTGTTCCCGCCAAATTCTCACTCTGCCATCTGCATGATGCAACTGGAAACGTGATTCATCGGAGCACATGACTTTTTTCCAATGCTCGACTGTCCAATCCTTCTGTTCCTGTGCGAATTGGAGACGTTTTATTTTGCTAACTGCAGACAGCAAAGGTGTTCGAACAGGCCTTCAGCTTCCATATCCCATACGATGCAGTGTACGGCGAACAGTGCGTTCAGAGATCATTTGAGAGGATTCCTGATTAAGATCTGCAGTAATTTGATGCACTGTTGCCCTTCTGTTGTCTTGTACCAGTCTTGCCACTCTCCGTTCTGCCCTAACATTGACTAGTCGCTGACCACAATTTGCACGTTCAGACCCAGATTTTCGGCTGGCAGTCCAGTCTTTAAACACTTTAACAACAGCTGCTCTTGAACATTTAACGAATTCTGCTGTTTTGCTGATACTTGCTCGATGGCTCCGAGCGTCAACAATCATCCCACGTTCAAAGGCTGTTAAATCGCGTTGTTTACCCATATCTTCAGAAAAAAATCACTTCTACTGTCGTGGTAAACAACCTGCTATCCCCAATTTATAATGGTCTGGCCCCCTAGCAACTTCAGCGCGAAATTATAGCTAATTTGCCTACAAACGTCAGGTGGTCATAATAATCTGGCCACTCAGTGTATATTTAGCTAAGTTTGGTATGTGTAAATGGACAGTTAAAATGAAAGGTTTCCTCATTGCATGCATATAATATGTTTATTATTTTACAGAATACATCGGCTTGGCATCTGAGCCACTTGAAGATTCACGATCAATGAGTCAATTACAAGATGATTCTGGGTGTGATATTTCTAATGAAGATGGAGTAGATGATCTGGCAGCTTCTCAAAGTTCTTACAACTGTGACCAACTCTTAACAAGCCTGTCAAGTTTTGCTTCGTCTTCAAATGCTCTTCCAATTAAGAAATGCATTACAGTTGGTGAAGGACAGCTGTCTAGTCAGATACACTTTCTGAATCATCTTCTTGGACTGAGAAAACTGACAACAGCAGGAGGCCATCTAATGGATTTGACAAAGTTTGGTAATGATAGTAGTATAGTACCAGAGTCAGTGTCTGGACTGCTGGATGGTTTACTTAGCTTGTATAAAAATCCTAAGCCATCTGTATCAAGGTTTCAAACAGAAGCCATTCAAACTGTAACAAAACTCATCTCTGATTCACACTTATCTAAGAATATTCTCCAAGAGTGCCTAAAGAGGTTAGAAACTTTTGAAAAAAGTCTACTTCAGAGTATCTTAACAAACAGCAATACAAACAGGGTAAGTGTTATTACTACTGAATTGCTCTGGCCATATATCATGTAATCTGCTATACATACTTTGGGGGAGATTTATCAAAACTGGAGCAGACAAAATCTGGAGCAGCTGTGCATGGAAACCAATCAGCTTCTCTCTTCAGTTTGTTCAGTTAAGGTTTGAAAATGAAAGAGAGAAGCTGATTGGTGACCATGCACAGTTGCTCCAGATTTTGTCTATTTCAGGTTTGATATATTCCCCTCTTTGTGTATTCATTATTTAACATATGTGATACAGGTCCTATGAAAGTGGTATATGGTTGGTATATCTTTTAATGTTTCCTTTCAGAATGCCCCATGTCACTTAGTTCCTGGTTCAGGACTGCTTCACAGCTCTTTAAAAACTGTATGTTCATAGGAACTTCACACTTGAGCATACATAGTCATACTAACATTTGTTAAATGAGGACTATGGGGTTAGTAATTTTCCCCATAGTTCTCCTAAGGGTAACGGGAGGACACAAACTAGCGTCCTCCCATCATCCAAAGCTCAGTATTCCGCGAGCTACAGCTCGCGGTATACTGAGACGCTGCGGCCGGAACGGATCCCGACATTTCTGTCTAGATCAGTGGTTCTCAACCTGTGTAACCTCAGGACCCACATTTGTCCTTGGTCATTAAGCCGTGACCCAAGTTGCACTGCAATGTAATGCGTGGCATTGCGGTACTGCGGGTTCTGATGCGGCCAATAGAACTGTGGGCGGCAGGTGCGTTTGGGGTGCCATTCAAATGAATTGCAATGCACTTCTCACACCAGCACAGTAGGTGCGATTGCGTGGTACAGTGTGTTAATCGCACGGGACTGTGCGATTGACGCACTGTACTAGTGTGAATGGGCCCTCAAAGACACTGACACACACAACCACAGACACAATCTCACACACATACATACACACTCCCCCAAAAATGTTTTTGTTTTTAAGCTCCACCCAGTCTCCCTATCTTACGAGAACTGGATCCTCAGCCTGGGGTCCGGTGTGGGCTGCTGTGCTGTGATGGAGTTCCATCCATATGTGCATTTCTTGTACAACTCCCATGCACACCCTGTAGAGGTGCCGGGAGCCAGAATTTGATGTCACTCCGGTCCAGGCACCTCTACAGGACATATGAGGGATCTGTAAGCAATGCACTTAGGGATGGAGCCCACCCCACCTCAAGCTGACACTCGGTACCGGGCAGCGTATTTTGAATGGCTGCTTGGCCTCTCGCCTAGAAAAGTGGAAAGAACACGTGACCCACTGAACACGGGGCCGCGACCCACTTTTGGGTCAGGACCCACCAGTTGAGAACCAAGGGTCTAGATCCACCCAGCTGCATGAGTGACAGCTGGCTCTGCCTATCTAGAGGCAGAGCCAGCTGTACCTGCACCCTCCCCCGTCCGTTCTGCCAGTCAGTGCTGGAGGATCGGACAGGGAAGGGGGGGGGGGATCCCTGCAGAGAGCTGTGAATGACACTCACGGCTCTATGCAGGGATAGATCGAGAAGTGAGCGAGCGCCAGTATGTGTTCCCTCACTTCCCGATCTACTGAGCCGACCTGTGACAGTTTCATTGTCACAGGTCGGCTCAGATTATGAGGCTGAGTGAAAATCACCCACCTCATAATTCTCCTTTAAACATGAGTACAGGTTGAGCTGTTTTGTGAGGTGTTGGGTCCACACGTAGCAATGAATAATAACTGCATTAAGTTGGAGCTGTACAGCCAGCCCTAAATCAGCTTTAACAAAACCATTAACTCTGTAACATTCTACTCTGTTTACCTCTTCTATGTGCTTTTCTACCCCAGGATACCGCGGTCTTGCCTGCACCTCTTTCCACATATGACCGTATGAATTACAAAAATGTTTACTAAACATAGAAAGCAAAGTTAGTTCAGCTGTCATCAAGTTGATTTTGCTATAGAAACTAACTTGATTGCTTATGGGTTGCATCAACACTTTTCCCACTCTCTAGAACCCAGGACTTAAAGGAGAACTATGAGGTGAGTGCTTTTCACTCACCTCATAGTTCTAGCCGACCTGTGACAATGAGACTGTCACAGGTCGGCTCAGTAGATCGGGAGGTGAGCGAACACATACCGGCGTTCGCTCACCTCTCGATCTTGTCACAGCTCTGTGCCGTGATAGGGGAGTGGCTGGATTCCCCCCTCCCTGCTCCGATCCGCCAGCGCTGACTGGCGGATCAGACGGGGGAGGGGGCGGGTACAGCTGGCTCTGCCTCTAGATAGGCAGAGCCAGCTGTCACTCACGCAGCTGGGCGGATCCAGACATAATTGTGGGGATCCGCTTCAGCTGCGGCCTCTCAGCATACCGCGAGCATTAGCTCGCAGTATACTGAGCTTAGGATGACGGTAGGACGCTAGTTTGTGTCCTCCCGTTACCCTAAGGAGAACTATGGGGAAAAGCCTTAACCCCATAGTTCTCCTTTTAAAGTTCTTTCATTCTTACTCCCCTTTTTATATTCCTGTTGTCGTTTTATTTGTCTCTCTTTTTGTAACATATTTTTTCCCTATATTTTTCTGCTGTTTCTTTTACTACAATCTTTAACCCTTTCGCTGCCAAGCCCTTGAACGCTTTACACCTTTTGATTTTCTATTGCTGCGTTGCCAGCATTATAAAAGAACCCCCAAGCTATATTTTCTGAAAGCAAAGGCCCGGTGGAATAAAAAGATGGTGCTACTAATTTTGTAGGTCCTGCGATAATTGTGCAAATGTTTGTCAAATCAATATTAAACCGATAAAAATACACAATTCAATTAATAAAAGCACACTAAAATATGTGTACAAAAAATACTTTTCCCACTAAATCTAAAAGATAAAACTGTATTAAGTTAATAAATAACAAATATTTGTAAATTTTAAATTGTGTCTTTTTGCGAAACGTTAAAAAAATTAAGGAACACAAAACTGTAAATAAGCGACTTGGGTTAAAAATCGTTTGTGCGCTGTGCTGGTGTGTGTTTTGTGATAAAATGATACAGGCATACATTTATTTGCAACACATCACAACGCACGGCAATGCGTCACAATGCTTTGCAATGCACTGCCACAGTTAAATTCGTTATTTTACAAAGAAAAAAATCAAAGCTTATGTGGACAACAGGGTCCACAGGGTCATGCGCTGGTTACCGTGGAGGCAAGGCAATGAGTCAGTCAGCAAACACATATAAGATAGTGTTGTGTTAAGACCACTGAGGTCGATGGTATCTAGGATATATATCCAGAAGATTTCCCTATGCAACAGCTGTTACCACCCCTGGATGGTCTCTGAACCTGCTCAGTGATCATGGCCCTGAGTTCATGTGCCTGGTGATTGAGATTAATAAAATGTATGTCAACTGGTTTGTTAGGGTCAATGTCCTTGTCCTGTCTTTTCAGTTCAATGGCCAGTTTAATGTCACTTCTGTTAAAGCAAATGTGTTCATATTTAACCCCTTATTAACCTTAGTTTAACTAATTCTTTCCCTTCTCCCCTTTATAAAAAATGAAATTAAAAAAAAAAACTAAATCAGGAAAATAATAGTAACCATTAAAGTGCAATTGAAGCCAAAACTTTTTTTTTATATATACAGATGTTCCTCGCTTACCGACTTACCTGTTTTGCGACCACTCGCACTTACGACAGACCCCCGATCGACCTTGCGCGTCAGTGTGCCGTGTTGCCGGCGGAAGTGGTGTCCTCCGATCTTCACTGCGGGTCCCGGTAAGTATTTTCATTGCCCAATGAACAGTACACTGTTCGGTACTGTACATCTGCAACGCTATACAGTACTGTACTAATGCAGTACAGTACTGTATAGAGTTCCTAACTTAACAACCAATTTGTTTACCGACCTAGTCATAGGAACGGAACTCGGTCATTAAGTGAGGAATACCTGTATAGTTTTTGGATAGATTGGAGAGGGCTTAGAAGTTTGAGGTCAAGCAAGTCCTTTCAGTTTTCTAAAAAAAATCCTGATGATGGATGCCAGCATTTTGGGCTAGGGAGGAATCCATGGCACTCTGCCAGTGAAGGGGACTTCAACCACCAGGAGAGGTTGAGCATATCCCGAGTTTGGCCAGAATGCCATGTCCCAGCTCATTTGGCTGTGTGTATCAGAAGCCTGGAAAACTGGCAGGCAAACTTTCTCAGCTGACAGCATCTGGACCCAGAAGCATGGTCTCTGAAAATGACAACTTTTGGCACCATGTTCAAGTAAGCAATAATACAGCATTATTCCACATTGACATTTCAGTCCTCATTCACCTCCTTTACCTACTTTAGTCCATATGGGAACAGTAGTTAGCATAGGCAGAATACCACCATGAAAAGTTGTTTCAAATAGCTGGGCAGCCCTCTGGCATTGTTAAACTAGGGAATCTATTGTCACATTATGCAAAAGTTGTATAAATAAATCTAAATGCTTTTAAAGTTATATTAAAGCGTCAGAGATAAAAAAACAACAACACATGTAATTAGATAAATGTTACTGCATGAGATGCTCTGTTTGTACTGCAGATCTTCTCTTTTTTTTATTCCTCCCCCCCCCCCAGATGGCTTCCGTTCTGAGCATAGCTCCATTCTCTCGCTGCTTCCTATGGAGCCACCCTCGTGTGTCCACTTCCGTGCCCTGGACCGCAAGCTTTTGTAAGGCGCTGCCTGTGCACACTCCCTCAGCCAGTCCAACGTTATTAGAAACACCACCTCAGTTGATTGACAGCAGCTCCCGTATATATATCTCCATAAGGTAGCTTTTTTTTAAATAAACTTTTTATTTAAAGTTTACATAGACTGTGACATTGTTAAATGTTAAATAGTTTGTTTAAATTTTCTTTTTAAAAACTACCTTGCAGAGATATAAACGGAAGCCGCTGTCAATTACCTGAGGAGATGTTTCTAATGAGTCGGGCTGGCAGATGGCAAAGCTTTACTATCCTATACTTGCTGCCATATGCAGGGGAAGATAGATTTTTTTATTTGCTTATTCATTATTTAAATGAAGAAATTACATATATGAGGCAGTATGAGAGTAGTAACTACACAGCTGTAGATCTATTTTTTTTTATTTGTTTTTAGCACTCTTCAGCATGGCGTCAATGTGATTTGTTCTCTAGTGAAATCACTGCAGCATTGTCACCCTGTGGACAGGTACTTTGAAATTGACTTTAAGCAAACAACAGATTAACAACACACTGTAGCAAACAGTATTTTAAAAAATTGCAGCAATTTTATTTATTTTTTCTTTTGGAAATGGATGTTTTTAATCAAATAAAAAAAGGTTGACAGTTGTAAGCACCCCTGGCCGTGTTATGGTTTGTACCCCTGCAACTTTCACTGTTGCCATACAGCTTATTCTGTGTATGAATGTGGCAAAAATATGAATGAAGGCATGTGACATTTAAAAGAGGAATTTATAGACAAAATGCTATAATTACTATAAATTAGGAACAGTATCACAGAAACAGGAGTATTAATCCAGAACAGTTACCACAACACAACATTTTTCACAATAGTAGGCCTTAAGGCCTGGTTCACACCTGGGCGTTTTACAGCGCGTTCCTACACGCTGTAAAACGCTCAACATGTGATAACCAATTATTGCCTATGGGCATGGTTCCCACCTGGGCATTTTACAGCGCGTAGAAACGCCCTACGCCCAAAGAAGTACAGGAGCTTCTTTGGGGCGTTTTGCCGTGCAATGCCAGCATTTTGGGCTAGGGAGGAATCCATGGCACTCTGCCAGTGAAGGGGACTTCAACCACCAGGAGAGGTTGAGCATATCCCGAGTTTGGCCAGAATGCCATGTCCCAGCTCATTTGGCTGTGTGTATCAGAAGCCTGGAAAACTGGCAGGCAAACTTTCTCAGCTGACAGCATCTGGACCCAGAAGCATGGTCTCTGAAAATGACAACTTTTGGCACCATGTTCAAGTAAGCAATAATACAGCATTATTCCACATTGACATTTCAGTCCTCATTCACCTCCTTTACCTACTTTAGTCCATATGGGAACAGTAGTTAGCATAGGCAGAATACCACCATGAAAAGTTGTTTCAAATAGCTGGGCAGCCCTCTGGCATTGTTAAACTAGGGAATCTATTGTCACATTATGCAAAAGTTGTATAAATAAATCTAAATGCTTTTAAAGTTATATTAAAGCGTCAGAGATAAAAAAACAACAACACATGTAATTAGATAAATGTTACTGCATGAGATGCTCTGTTTGTACTGCAGATCTTCTCTTTTTTTTATTCCTCC
>NW_017307513.1:51355-53315 GCF_000935625.1 Nanorana parkeri
CCCCCCAGCGCTGCAGATGGCTTCCGTTCTGAGCATAGCTCCATTCTCTCGCTGCTTCCTATGGAGCCACCCTCGTGTGTCCACTTCCGTGCCCTGGACCGCAAGCTTTTGTAAGGCGCTGCCTGTGCACACTCCCTCAGCCAGTCCAACGTTATTAGAAACACCACCTCAGTTGATTGACAGCAGCTCCCGTATATATATCTCCATAAGGTAGCTTTTTTTTAAATAAACTTTTTATTTAAAGTTTACATAGACTGTGACATTGTTAAATGTTAAATAGTTTGTTTAAATTTTCTTTTTAAAAACTACCTTGCAGAGATATAAACGGAAGCCGCTGTCAATTACCTGAGGAGATGTTTCTAATGAGTCGGGCTGGCAGATGGCAAAGCTTTACTATCCTATACTTGCTGCCATATGCAGGGGAAGATAGATTTTTTTATTTGCTTATTCATTATTTAAATGAAGAAATTACATATATGAGGCAGTATGAGAGTAGTAACTACACAGCTGTAGATCTATTTTTTTTTATTTGTTTTTAGCACTCTTCAGCATGGCGTCAATGTGATTTGTTCTCTAGTGAAATCACTGCAGCATTGTCACCCTGTGGACAGGTACTTTGAAATTGACTTTAAGCAAACAACAGATTAACAACACACTGTAGCAAACAGTATTTTAAAAAATTGCAGCAATTTTATTTATTTTTTCTTTTGGAAATGGATGTTTTTAATCAAATAAAAAAAGGTTGACAGTTGTAAGCACCCCTGGCCGTGTTATGGTTTGTACCCCTGCAACTTTCACTGTTGCCATACAGCTTATTCTGTGTATGAATGTGGCAAAAATATGAATGAAGGCATGTGACATTTAAAAGAGGAATTTATAGACAAAATGCTATAATTACTATAAATTAGGAACAGTATCACAGAAACAGGAGTATTAATCCAGAACAGTTACCACAACACAACATTTTTCACAATAGTAGGCCTTAAGGCCTGGTTCACACCTGGGCGTTTTACAGCGCGTTCCTACACGCTGTAAAACGCTCAACATGTGATAACCAATTATTGCCTATGGGCATGGTTCCCACCTGGGCATTTTACAGCGCGTAGAAACGCCCTACGCCCAAAGAAGTACAGGAGCTTCTTTGGGGCGTTTTGCCGTGCGTTGCCATTGGTATTCCTGAGTGTGGATCGGGGTTAACAAAGCGGTAACCCCGAGCCACACTCGGGAACACAGAGTACAGGTCTTACCTTGTCCGCGATCCCCGCTGTGTCTTCGGCAGCTGCCGACTTCCGTCCTTTGCGAGCGGCCGCGTGCATGTTAATGATTTGAAGTTATTTTTGTGGATAGTCTAAGCTCAGAAAAATCTTTAAAAATACCCTATATTGCCAAAAGTATTGGGACACCCCTCCAAATCATTGGATTCAGGTGTTCCGTGAAACTTCCTTGCTACTAAATATTCCACGGCCAACTGTTAGTGGTATTATAACAAAGTGGAAGCAACTGGGAACAACAGCAATTCAGCCACGAAGTGGTAGGCCACGTAAAATGACAGAGTGGGGTCAGCGCATGCTAAAGCGCACAGTGCACAGAAGTCGCCAACTGTCTGCAGAGTCAATAGCTACAGACCTCCAAACTTCGTGTGGCCTTCAGATTGGCACAACAACGGTGGGTAGAGAGCTTCATGGAATGGGTTTCCATGGCCGAGCAACTGCATCCAAGCCTTACATCACCAAGTGCAATGCAAAGTGTCGGATGCAGTTGTGTAAAGCACGCCGCCACTGGACTCTAGAGAAGTGGAGATGTGTTCTCTGGAGTGACGAATCACGCTTCTTTGTCTGGCAATCCGATGGACGTGTCTGGGTTTGGCTGTTGCCAGGAGAACGGTACTTACCTGACTGCACTGTGCCAAGTGTAAAGTTTGGTGGAGGGGGGATTATGGTGTGGGGTTGTTTTTCAGGGG
>NW_017307513.1:54628-84211 GCF_000935625.1 Nanorana parkeri
GAGCCACACTCGGGAACACAGAGTACAGGTCTTACCTTGTCCGCGATCCCCGCTGTGTCTTCGGCAGCTGCCGACTTCCGTCCTTTGCGAGCGGCCGCGTGCATGTTAATGATTTGAAGTTATTTTTGTGGATAGTCTAAGCTCAGAAAAATCTTTAAAAATACCCTATATTGCCAAAAGTATTGGGACACCCCTCCAAATCATTGGATGCAGGTGTTCCGTGAAACTTCCTTGCTACTAAATATTCCACGGCCAACTGTTAGTGGTATTATAACAAAGTGGAAGCAACTGGGAACAACAGCAATTCAGCCACGAAGTGGTAGGCCACGTAAAATGACAGAGGGGGGTCAGCGCATGCTAGTGCACAGAAGTCGCCAACTGTCTGCAGAGTCAATAGCTACAGACCTCCAAACTTCGTGTGGCCTTCAGATTGGCACAACAACGGTGGGTAGAGAGCTTCATGGAATGGGTTTCCATGGCCGAGCAACTGCATCCAAGCCTTACATCACCAAGTGCAATGCAAAGTGTCGGATGCAGTTGTGTAAAGCACGCCGCCACTGGACTCTAGAGAAGTGGAGATGTGTTCTCTGGAGTGACGAATCACGCTTCTTTGTCTGGCAATCCGATGGACGTGTCTGGGTTTGGCTGTTGCCAGGAGAACGGTACTTACCTGACTGCACTGTGCCAAGTGTAAAGTTTGGTGGAGGGGGGATTATGGTGTGGGGTTGTTTTTCAGGGGGTTGGGCTTGGCCCCTTAGTTCCAGTGAAGGGAACTCTTAAGGCACCAGCATACCAATACATTTTGGACAATTTCATGCTTCCAACTTTGTGGGAACAGTTTGGGGATGGTCCCTTCCTGTTTCAACATGACTGCGCACCAGTGCACAAAGCAAGGTCCATAAAGACATGGATGAACGAGTTCGGCGTGGAGGAACTTGAAAGGCCTGCACAATCTGAGTCCTGACCTCAATCCAATAGGACACTTTGGGATGAATTAGAGCGGAGACTGTGAGCCAGGCCTTCTCCAACATCAGTACCTGACCTCACAAATGCACTTCTGGAAGAATGGTCAAACATTCCCATAGACACACTCCTAAACCTTGTGGACGCCTTCCCAGAAGAGTTGAAGCTGTTATATCTGCAAAGGGTGGGCCAACTCAATATTAAACCCTACAGACTAAGACTGGGATGCCATTAAATTTCATGTGCGTGTAACGGCAGGCGTCCCAATACTTTCGGCAATATAGTGTATATACTTATCTCTTTATGATAAATAATTTCCTAACAATCACAAGTGAGCTATTCTTTGTACTTAACCATTGAATAAAACATTTAGTGATTCTATATTTCTCGGTTCAAAGTCAAGTTTGTATGTACAACCTGAGAACATGTGCAAGCTCACAAGGCCTGTTAAAGTACCCACAGTTGTATGAGTACCAATGCCTGAGAATCATAGGATGCAAATCAAATTATAAACAGTAGGTATGTGTCTGTATGTATGATGCAAGTATACTGGTTTTCCTAAACCTAAAACACAGGAGTAGGTTGGCAATGTGCTGTGTGGTTTTCACAGAGAATGAGATAAATAGGAGACATAGAAAGTAACTTAGCAACTGACAAATATACAGAGGAGATGTAAACATGAGGAGACTGTGGAACACTAATCTAATGCGCCTTCTTTGTAGTGTAGAATATGATTTTTTTCAATATTAATTAGAGCATGAGTAATACATAACATCATAATCATAGTAATCACTATTTCCTTGTTAGCTGAACCTGTGTCCATGCCTTTTGTTTTGTTAATTATGTAATAAGGATGCTACATAATTCTTTACATGGGTCTCATATATGGCTTCCTGCAATATATACCAATACTGTTTTTACAACTTTTTTATATGTACACTGTGCTGCAATGTTTTGCATATTCTCAGTATAAAGTGTGACATACACATGCTTTGTCGCTGTGTAAAGATGCAGACAATGGCAAGGACATTTTTTTTTTCTCATTAGGTTTAACTCAATGGACTTGTTTCTTTCTTCAACCAGACTAACTATGTAACAATGATAGAGCATGGTTCAGCATGCAAAGGGTTTCTAAACAGATATTGTCAGTTGGGTGTTGCCCAAAAGAAAATCAGTCTAGCCTGTCAGTATTCCATCTATAGGAAACAGATTTGCTGCAGGAGGTGTGTGTGTGTGTGTGTGTCCAAAAGGCTTATTTTTTTGCTTTGTATCAGTGTGATACTAAAAACTTCTATAAGGCTAATCCCACTGTTAAGTGGCTTTGATGTTACTTTGACAATTTGGATTAATAAAAATGTGTGAAAAGCCCTAAAACACAAGTTTACAGCTAAATCTCGCAGAAGAAAAACAATGAAATGTGATTTAAAATAATGAAGGTGATCCCCAGCCTTTCTTTATGATTACCAGGATACCATTCAGTTTGGTGTGAAGAAAGTGATTAAAGTTTGTGGTGGCACGTATACTTTTTTATCAGGGTTCCAATTAATTGATTTAAAAACTATAACCAGGACAAAACTTATGTTGAGAATTTCAGTGCACTTCTTTGGGGAGATCTGTAGAAGCATTAGATGTGCAGTCACTAACAACTGGCGGTTCCAGCTTGAAACCCCCAGATCTGCAGCAGCCACTGATTCCCACTGCCATTTTAAAACTGTACTGGTGGCTGAAGTGGTTGACACCTTTCTGTCTGCAATCCCTATAATTACATTCCTCAGCACAAGGCCCATTTCTAAGGATAAGTTGATAAGTGCCTTCTAGTCCATGCAGAGTGATTTTTGATCATGTGCTCATTATATCATCTATGACATAGTGATCACATGCAGGATGGAGATTTCATGGTTAAAATCATTTTTCAGCCTGCAGGTTAGGCTGCAGGTGGCAATGTGCATCTGTTCAGTAATGTAATTGTTAGGTACAATTACAGTAAATAAAATATAATGAATCAATAAATTGATTAGAAAAATACATCAATTTTTTATTTCGGCTAGCTTTCCGCCCTTCCTAAAACGAATCGGTCAGGACCTTGCTAATTGGTCGAAGTGCACTCTTTTTTGGGATAAACAGTGTTTTCAGAATGAACGTTCTCCCTTGGTTCCTATACCTTCTTCCAACGTTGACAGTGCGCATGCCGATGGCATGCCTGAGGGGGGTGCATAGGGAATTTATCTCCTTCCTTTGGGCTGGTGGTGCACATAGAATAAATACATCTTTGCTTTCACTGCCAAAAACGCTGTGGGGGATAGGGTTTTCAGACCCTATTCATTATAATTTGGCCTCCCATATGGTGAGAGTTTTCGAATGGTGTAACACCTCCTCTGACAAATGGTGGATTCATTTAGAACAGACCTCTTACCCGTGGCCTTGACAGGTATACTTTGGAGCCATCAGCCTATGCCGAAGGAGATCACTTGCCATCCGACAGTTGGTTGCACAGTGAGTGTACTGAAGAGTTCACAAGGTCTACTATCATCGGGTGCCTCACCATCACTAATGTCTCCAATTTGTCGGCAACCCTCTCTTCCCTCCTGGCCTTTCTGATAAAGTGTTTGCCCCCTTCATGGCATCTAACAACAAGTAGTGTGTTTTTGGTCACCCACATGTATTTCTGATCTGAGTGATTTATCGACTATAATTTCCCCACCTTTACTGATGTGGCAGGCCATGCAACTTTGCCATTTCCCATATCGTTATTTAAACAATGTGACTCAACAATGGGTCAGACCTCACCCCTTTCGAGGACTACTGTTCAAAATGCACTTAACCTAGATCGTGATTTATCCAAAGCCCATAAAGTTTGATTCTACTGGCTAGACTTTACTTGCTCTCAGCAATTTAGTACTCTTATGAATGCCTGATTCTGAGATGTTGTACTACCCCGCTTCGGGTATTCTCTACAGGAGCGCAGAATGGTTTATCCTTGGGGATGCCACGCTGATGTTTCCCCTCTTCTTCCTTTTTAATTTTTTTTGTCTCACTGCTGCCCTCAGTCCCTTTCCCCCCTTTTTTTTTTTTTCCTTTTTTTTTTTTTTTCATCTGCATTTTATTAGAAATTGGTGATAATAGCAATACAGGTATGTACATCATACAAAGATGAGGCAAGTAGTTATGTGCTATTTGTACATAGGTATTCATTACTCTCCATTCTTCTTTTCAACGTATAAGATGGTTTGTAGCAGGCTCTAGAAGGGTGCTATAGATGCGTCAAGCGTGGGTTCCTCCGTGCACTCACAGGTGATGGATTGGTATAGTTGCGAGTGTAGTTTATTCTGGGTGGCCGTGGTCAGTTGTTTTGGTGAGGTCAAATTAATCCCCATGTGTGTGCTCGGGGGAAGCCACCTCATTAAGGCGAGCCGCTATGCATCCAGAGATGCGCTTTAATGAGATGCAGCTGAAAGGTAAGAGGATCAGGGGGGAGGTAAGGAAGAAAGATAGGGCACATAGGGAGGGGGGGAAGAGTATGAGGAGGTGTCAGGTGGAAACTCTGAGGTCTTTCGCTATGTTAGGTAACATTATGTGTGCTGCTTCAGACTAGGAGGAGTTGTATGTGAGCGTCGGATGGTGCTTGAGCCTCTAACCAGCATGACCATATCTTTTCAAACTTGGGCATGGTGAGCTCAAGTTGGGCCGTCTTCTTTTTCATTATCCAGTTAACATGCCTCTTAACGCTGGAGACACTCAATTTATCAGTCAGCCATGCTTTCGCTATTTCCCATTTTGCTGATGTTAAAATGTGGAGGGACAGTTTAAAGGCGGCCTTGGGGAGGCCCCTAGGTTTGCAGTTAAGTAGTGCAAACTTTGGATCCTTTTCGATGGTCATTTGTAGTAGGGATGTGAGTAATGAGAAAATTTGGTCCCAGAATCTGGATGCTATCAGGCACTGCCACCATGTGTGGAAATAGGTGCCAGGCTCTGAACAGCCATGGAAGCAGAGTGGTGAGGCAGATGGGTTGAATTTGGCTACCCTCGTGGGTACTAAGTACAAACGTGTCATAACCTTATAATTTATCTCCAGCATGCTGGAACATCTCGAGCTAGATTTTGTGTTCAGCCAGGAGTTTTGCCACATGACGT
This sequence comes from Nanorana parkeri, assembly GCF_000935625.1. NCBI lineage: Eukaryota > Metazoa > Chordata > Amphibia > Anura > Dicroglossidae > Nanorana > Nanorana parkeri. Next base: position 59,723 of record NW_017307513.1, read on the forward strand.
CTTCAAGAGGAGATCCCAAATCTCGTTCCCACTGGGATATGTAAGAAGGAGTGCGTGTATTTGCGCTTGTTAGTAATGCTGAATAAATGGCCGTGATGGTGCCAGGTGCATGGGGGTTATCTCTGCATATCTTTTCAAACGGACTCAGGGTGTCAGGTAACGAGCATCTCTGTGTGTGGTGAAGGAAGAAGTTTTTGATCTGGAGGTAGCAGAAAACCTCCTTGGGGGGGAGAGCATAGTGTTCTTGCAGGTATGGAAAGGGTTTCATCCCCGTCTTCGTTTGAAGTTTCCAAGAGTGTGTGAGGCTTTTATCTACCCATGTTGTAAAGCGGTAGGAGTTGGGGTGTGCTGGTGGAAAGTCGGGGTGGCGGAGGAACGAAAGTAGTGGTAGATGCGGGGAAGTCAGGTCTGTGGTTCGGTTAATAGAGTCCCACAAGCGGAGTGAAAAGGAGGTGATAGGGTTAGCCCTTTCCCCTTTTTAATGCTCTCTCACTCTTCAGTTCATGGCTTTTTGAAGCCCCCTGCGAAATAGGCCAATCACTGGCTTGACCAGATGTTTGGTGTCTTGACTTTTTATATCTATCCCACGTTGGTGGGTGAAATTGACACAAAAGTGTCCAAATCCGGTTTCTTATTTTGTTTTGCTACTTGAGCTACTGTTCTTCTGTACGCCCTTTATGTATTATGTCAGTTATTCAAATAATGACTGTATTCCTTTCTCGTTTTATCTGCTGTTTTTTGTATTTGTACGTTTTTGAAAATTTTTGAATAATACGAAAATAAAGATTTAACAAAAAAATACAAATTTTTCTTTTCTGTATTTGCCAGACAAAGTTTTATTAAAACTGCACCAAATAAAAGCCTTATGTCCTTATAGTGTAATTAGGTATTCAAATTGAGGTTTAATTAAAATTGTCAAGCCACTTGGTTTTCTGTTCACACATTTGATAAGTTTTACCAAGCGAATGTTTCGGCCTCTGCTGATGACAGCTTCAGGCATAAGGTACTTCAAACCACACTCTAAACTTTCTTGCCTGTTTTGGCCATGTTGGCATTGGTCATGTTGACATTGTTTGCTATGTTGCCCACCCTTCTGTTAGACTGCTGGTGGATGTCCCAGGGTCTAAGCGTTAAAGAGCCTGTGTTTTGTACTGTATGATTACTAAAATAGGATTTTTTTTTTTACTTGCATGTAAAAACCTTTTTATTGCAGTACAGGACATAGGCGCTTCCCATCTGTTCTTATGATCTCCCTATTGCTTGCTACAAAACTGGGGCTTGCTGGGAGAGGGAGGGGATCTATGAGGACTGTCCTTGCGTCCGCCCGTGAAACATTTGTTTTGCTGCTACAAAATTAATTGCATGGCAGCCAATGCTATTTTAAATGTATGGCAATCATGTAAATTAGCACTGAGAAGATCAGCTGCTGAATATCAGCTCAAGCTGCAGGCTCTGGACGATTGCTCTATTTTAATTTCAGCTCCAGAGCTTATCAAAAAAGTTTTAACAGCTCCTCTCCAGCTCCAGACAATGGCAATCTCCGCAACCCTAATGCTCAACATGCTTTGTGGTAATGTAAGGCAATCTATTCATTTTGAATGGGCCACCAACTGACCTATCTAGGCACACGTACTTTTCTTTTCCAGAACAATGTTTTTTTTTTTTAAAGACAGTCATGTTTAGGAAATATGTAGTAATAATCCATCTCTGTTTTGTGATAAACTAACTAATGTTTGCTAATGTTTTCATTATAATGGCAGTACCGCTGGAAATACTGTCACACTAAAATAAATGTTTGCAATGACTAATAGCATTGTTTTAATTATGTTTCTTTTTTTAAGAAAATATTTTCTTATCAAACAAACTCCTTAACTTAATTAGCTATTATTCTATAAGGCATTGTTCATTTTCCAGTAGCACCTATGATACTATATCTGTATGGTCATTTAGCAAAGCTGTTTTGTTTCTTCAGAAATAGTGGAGTCTATCCAATATTAAAAAGCACATTTTCTTAAAACATTTATATGTGAGCCTTTCAGTTTTTCAAATTTTTGCTAATACCAGGTCATCACTAAATTATGTTAAACGAAAAAACTGCTTGTGAAATAATGCTGACCAAAATGAACTCCAGTACTCCAGATAGCCAGAAGCATGTTGGCACATCGCAGCTTTGTTCCATCTAAAATACGATAGGAGCATACAGTATGCCAGTGCAGCAATCATGTTTAGAGGTCAAGCATCCCCTGAAATAGAAATGTTATCTGTAAAAACAAATCCAAAGCGCTAAATTTGACCAACATATGAAATGGTACAAACGAGGTTGACTAGGAGTGCTGCCCCACTTCAGCTTGGGAAGCTACAACACTGACGAAGGGGGCGTGGCCCCGGAAACGCGTCATCACAGGAGTCCCGTGCTGACACACAGGCATATCTGCAGCCGTTCTACAGTTATCGCATAGGCTCGTTTTTATGCTTTTATTGATCTACTTTTGTGAGTATGTTTTTACTCTGTATTTTTACTCATAATCATTAAAACCCTCTACACTAGGGTGGGCGCCCTTCTCTTTTCTTTTTTCCTTAGAAATGTTATCTGTATCAAGTGTGAGGGTTTTCGCTCGGCAGAGGGTGTGTGTGTGACTCCCTGGATGAGTTAATTACACAGTGGGTGTACGTGCCTCCCTGGATGAGACTACACAGTAAATAGGCAAAGCAAGCACTCTTTTTCAGGTGAACACACGCATGCAGTTTATTTACACTATTTACAAACAAAATGAGCAAAACAAAAGAACAAATTAAAATAAATCCTTTCCTTTTGGCCACCTACTACACACAGTGCACCTAACTATCAGCTAGGTGCAACTTTGTGCTGCCCCTAGCACCTAACTCCCTGCTTAACAAACTTTCACACGGGCTGTATCTCACCACGAGTTGGATTTTTCACCATACAGGTAGTTACAAAGCTCCCCAGTCTACTTGTGCTCAGAAACTGGTTCTAGGGTGGAGCAAATCTCTAAGCAGGCTGGGAGTTCTTATAGAGGCCCTAATGAGCCAGCTTGCTTCAGCAGGGCTCATTACCTCTACCACTCAAGCACTCCTAGCACTTCCCTCTAGTGGAAGAAATCAGTATACAGCCTGAACCTGGGATATATACACTGAGTGGCCAGATTATTATGACCACCCCATCAGTACTTCGTTGGGCCACGAGATGACTCCACGAGATGACTTCGTTGGGCCGCCTCGTGACTCCACGAGATGTTGAAAGGTGATGCGAGGAATCTGACTAGTCGCTGACGGCCACAATTCGCACGTTCAGACCCAGATGTTCTGCTGACGGTCCAGTCTTTAAACACTTTAACAATGAGCCCCTCTTGAACATTTAACGAATTCTGCTGTTTTGCTGATACTCGCTCCATGGCTCTGAGCGCCAACAATCATCCCACGTTCAAAGGCTGTTAAATCGCGTTGTTTACCCATATCTTCAGAAAAAAATCACTTCTACTGTCGTGGTAAACAACCTGCTTCCCTATTTATAATGGCCTGGCCCTCTAGCAACTTCAGCGCAAAATTATAGCTAATTTGCCTACAAACGTCAGGTGGTCATAATAATCTGGCCACTCAGTGTACAGTATTTGCCATCCTGGTTACACCAAGACGATTTTACCTGCCTGCTGTCACACAAGGTAATTTCAAAGATATTGTGTACCTGAAGGGACGGTATTGCAACTAATTGCAACCAACTGAGCTGAGACTAATAGGTATGTTTCAGCTTAGCCCAAAGAGATTTGAAAATGACAGTCACGTGGCTAAAATAAAGGTTCTTATCTTTGTGTAAGGCTCCATGAATTGAGCCCTATGCACGCTGGCCATAGACCTTATAGTGGTCATGACATAGGTAAAGTACCTCTCCTTTGAAAACAGCATTTCTATGCATAGAACATAAAAAATATGATTGATTGTGAAGAGATTAAATATAGCAACTCGGTGCTACAGACTGATAATCCCCTGCTGACAGCAGACATAAGTTGATCTGAAATATTTCTTTGAAAATTGTAACCTTGAGAACTCTCTGAACTCTCTTCGCAGTATTGAGCCACTTAGTGGCATCCTGATACTGGTTCAATTAGAATGCAGAATGTATGCAATATTGCAACTCAAATGGAAAGTAGACATCAATTTAAACAATTAATCCAGTACTGATTATTAAAATAGATTGAATTGTGTAGATCATGTTTTTGCAGAACGCAGGACATTTATTACTTGAGTGCAAGATATGGTATGTTATTAGTTTCTAAAGCAATGTCCAGTTGTATCACAGCAATTAAAATTACATTGATCCCAGTGCTGTTACAAAGCACTTGACATATTGCCTGTATATATTATATTACACATTGTAAACTAGTGTGCATGTGAAATTGATTTTTAGTACTGTCATTTAGCCACGTGAGAAAATAGTGAGTATAAATTCTTCAAAAACCAGATCTTTAATTTAATCAGGCATCAGATGGATGCTAAAATTCCTATAGTTTTGGAATTTACCTAAAGTATACCTGGCAGGCAGCCCCAAAACAATGAAAATATATTTATTATTGTTTTGCCCCCTCCCCTCACCAACCCTAGAAGGTAGACTGAATAGTGTTCACGTCACCACTTTATAAAAGTCAAAGTATATAAGATATGTAGTGATATATATATATATTTTTTTAAGTTATTTTATTCTACTATAATTTTTTATATTGCAGTAAATAATTGTTGATCTTAAGGCCTTGTTCACACCAAATGCAGAGCAGATCCGGTCAGGTTTCTGCACACGCACGCTAGTCTTTTAGATGCGTTTTTGATGCGTTTTTGGCTAAAAAAAATAAATATATATTTTTTTGTTTAACATGGGCTTTCAGTGCGTTCCAGGCACTTGCATGCGTTTTTGATGCGTTTGCAGATCCAGAGCAGGTAAAATAGGGCCTCCTGCATTTTTTTTACCTGCTCTGGATCTGCACGCTGCGGTGTGAACTGGAGCTCAAAATACCATAGGAATACATTGGACGCAGTTTTGATCCGATCTGCACCTGCTCTGCTCTGGATCTGCTCCGCGCTTGGTGTGAACTAGCCCTTAGCATCCACATACACTTTAAGTATTAACAACAAATATTTGTTTATTAATGATTAAGCCTGTACAAAGTGCTTTGCTTTTGTGTAAAGAGGAACTTTACCCATAATTTTAAAATAACAACAAAAGCACCTTTAGGTCTCGTTCACACCTAGGCGTATTGCATATGCGCGTCTGTCGCGCGACCGTCGCACGTTTTTTACCGCGATTTGCGGTAAAAAAGTTGCGCGGCCGTCGCGCGTTTCCGAAGGCTACTTGGCTGTATCCCAATGGAAACGCGCAACAAAACGGCCCAAAGTAGTACATGTACCTTTTCAGACATGGGCCGTTTTGTAGCGCGTTAGGGACGGGCGGAAATACGCCAAGGTGGGAACGAGACCATTGAATACAATGGGATTTATATTTTTGAGTGTTTTGTAGAGAGTTCGTCGAGCGTAGAACGCGCTACAAAACGTTCAGGTGTGAACGAGGGCTTAGACATGTTTAGTAATGACAATCTACAAACAGATACTTCTAGGTAAATGCAGGCTTTTTATTCTTTGCATACCTTATTTCTCTTTTCTTTCCCAGTCTTCTGACAGTGACCATTAAGGGCAGGTTACTAGATCTCTCTTTACTTTCATATCCTGGCACATGTGACCATGCACGTTATCTCAGGCCTTTCCCTGAGATCCTGTGAGATTACAGATGAGATTTCTCAGCAATGCTCTGCTGATTGTTACCTACCTTTGTTGTGCCAACATTAACCAGGAAGTGGAAAAAATTAATTGCAAGCCAATGCAAAACATGTTTGTTAAACTAATGAACGCAAGATAATTTTATATCAGCATGCAGAGCTGCATGCTGATGTGATTTTTAGTAAAAGGGGTAATAGTCCACTTTGGGTGCACCTAAACTTGATGAGACTTTTGCTCACTAAAGGGTCTCCTCATAAAAAAAAAATATATATATATATAGTTATTTGTCCAGGGAAACTGCCTGTACATTCATTATGTGTAAATTAAACAGCTGTTGTGAGAATTGGGCAACATCTAAGGCTCTTAAGCTATTATTTTAGCTTATTTTCTCTTCCAGTCAAATGTATTTAGGCCATTGTTTTATGCTATGTTTGGTTGAATATATTTCTGCTAATGTTTTAAGCTATTTCTGGTTGACTGTACTTAAGCTGTTTACCAAAAAAAGCCTAAAACAGTAGACTAAATATATTTTACCAAAAATCACCTCAAACAATAGCCTAAATACAGTCAACCCAAAATAGTCTAAAACAATAGCCTGAATAGGTTTGACCAAAAATAACTTAAGACAATAGCCTCAGTACATTCCACCAGAAGAGAAAATTACTTTAAAACAATAGCTTTAGAACAGTTGATTTTGCTCCATTTTCATATAGCTGGTCAATTTGCACAAAATTAATGTGCATGCAGTTTTGCTGAATTAAAAGCATACAGATTTTTTTATGAACAGACACCTTAGTGTCAGGCCAGAAAATGGCGGGAAATCTCTCCTATAGGGACACAGACAAAAATGAAAACAAATAAAGCATTTTTTGTTAAGTGAGGAAGGGTTAACAATGTTTTTACTGCTATCTGTGCTATCCTGTTCTTGTGACAGTCATTCCTTCCCCATTTCCTGACCTGATGTCACAGGGATAGAGAGTGAGAGAAAACCCTGACTGAAATTTAAATTTTACGTCACTCAAGTCCCCCCCCCAAAAAAAAATTGTTTCCAGGTACGTTGTAAGTTGTATTAAACAATGACTTAATATCCTGCAATGTAACATCTGCGGTTAAACTAATAAAGCAGCAATGGCAGCCACTCATATCAATTTAAATTTGGCAAAAAAGTGAAAGGTGCACATGAGCAAGGCATTACACAGAGCAATACAAAAATTCTAGTCAGCCCAAATCAACCATGATGCACAAACCTCTGCAAAGTGTGATCCCTAACTCAAAACGAAGTTCTCAACTATGGGACAAATACATAGCAATGTGTTTATTTTTGCCTGGAGGCAGCCCCTTTTCTTCCTTAAAGGTATATTAAAACTCCATAAGCCCAGAAACCCAAAACTGCTGAAGAAAGAGCTTCTGAAACGTGGGACCTCCCCCAAGACGCATTAGCTGCTAAGGATTTCGTATAGCCCTTTAGTGGTTGATCCGCACCGTGATTGTCATTTGTGGAGATTCCTGCTTATCCAGGGCTGGAGATGTATACGCTGTGATTCACATGTCATATGCGACTGGTTTGATGTATTTTTAGTATATTATTATTAATTATTATTATTATTACATAGTATTTATATAGCGCCAACAGTTTGCACAGCGATTTACAATATAAGGAAGACATTACAGTTACAATACAATTCAAGACAAGATGGTAAGGAGGGCCCTGCCCCTGAGGGCGTACAATCTAAAAGAGGAGGGGGAAATTATACATGAGGTAGCTGTGGTAGCTGTGGGAATGAATTATGTGAGAATTAATAAATGGTAATAAACTAGGAGAAGGTGCTGTCCTTTTGTTTTCTATGCATGTTCCACAAGGGATCTTCTGAATACCCTCCAGGATGGCAGCCTCCCTTAGTGATCATCTAATTGGAAAGCATACTGAATGGGGATTGACTTTGGTCCACATAGCGCTGGAGCCTAGATATTTGTTAAGAGTCAGATTTAGCCTGCCACCAATAGCTCTCCATGGTGCTAATGAATCAGCATTATCGCCTCTGTCCAGTAAACAGGCAGATGGATTCAGAAAGCTATAAAGCTGGTCCAGGAAATAGTAAAGCGATCATTCCAGCTGTCTAGTTTGTTAGAACTGTGTTGATCACAACAATAACTGAACAGAATTCTAAACATATTGATATGTAAATCTGTTTACATATATGCAATTCAATTGTGCATAAAGATGTATTCCTGCAGTTCCTCTTTAAGTAAAATGGATAGTATAATAAATATACCATTATAGAATTGTAGAAAAAAGTACTGATTTGTTTGGATTGCTTTTAACAATCCATACCAATCAGTAGCTGCTCTGTTAAAAATCACTGTTCTGTTGTGCTTATTTGCATATTGTCAATTTAAAGGTTAATCACACGTAGATCATCTAACGCAAGCCTTCAAAACACTGTAATGCTCTGGTAGCATACAGGCACTCTTCAGATTAGCATAACTGAGCCAGCTGCTTTTAGTACTGTACAATTACTAGGTAATTGGTTTTATATTAATTGAGCTATCAGTAAACTAATAAAATACCTATGAATATGTTAGGCTATAATATGTTCAATTAATCCAATTCAGATAATGGTAGCTAATGTTAAATTGTGCTTACACATTCACTTTAATATAAGGCCAAAATACTAGTTAATTATGCCGTACTGTCTCTAAAATAAAGCTATTTTTTTATAGTCCGTAACATGGGCCATTGTTTTGTTTTGCATCTTTACTCTTACAATTGTTGGAAAAGAACATTATCTGTGTGCTTAAAGTTAGATTAAATTTAAAACGAATTGATCTGAGAGTACACAGAATACAGCAGTAATGCAGCAAAATGATAAATATCGGCACAGAAGACATCGTCAGTGATAAAATATCTCTGTCTTTATTGCCATTAAAAGCGTATCATTTAGTACATAGCAGGAGAAGAACTTCTTTTAGATAAGCCAAATAGTGATGGTTTGGATCATTACCCGATCTTTAATTAGGGCGGGAATCTGAAACATGGCCATCATGCCTGTCTACAAGGAGCTGCTTTTGCCGCCATATCCTATACTACCTGCTTTTAAGGAAAAAATACGATTGAGATGTGTTTTATGAAGAAGGATTGTCTTATTGTGACTGTCTGTGACACATGTGGATATTTCTTCCCTCCAATGTACCTGACTGAATAGAGACCTAGCACTGAGTGTGTTATTGGTGTGGTAAGTATAAATAACCTGTATCTAACTCACTATTAAGATGAGTCCTACTTGTCCTACATTGACAGTGGTTGTACATATTGGATGAAAGGAAATAATGTGTGTCTGCATTCAGAAATCCCTAACTATATGCTTTATTGCTTTTTAAAACCTTAAGAGAGCTCTCTATAGTCAGGCTATGCATTGTTACATGTCTGTCTCAATGGAAGAATTGAAGTCTTTGTGTCTCTTTGGTATCGCTGTAAAACTCAGTAGGGCTGTTACAGTTATTTTGCTCATGCTTATTGAATGGTAACCACGAACCATATTTCTGCTGATAATTTGTGCTCACTAACTCATTGGTGGCCACACAGAGTGTTCATATTCTAACAGAATACACAACTTAATTTGGCATGGTTAAAACAAGACCTAGAGTAAGATATATATATATACAGGTGAAACTTGAATAATTAGAATGCCGTGCAAAGTTCATTTATTTCACTAATGCAACTTAAAAGGTGAAACTAATATATGAGATAGACTCATTACATGCAAAGCAAGATAATTCAAGCCGTGATTTGTCATAATTGTGATGATTATGGCTTACAGCTCATGAAAACCCCAAGAACCCCAAATCCACAACCTCAAAAAAGTAGATTATTACATGCATCAATAAAACAAGGATTGTACATAGAACAATATCGGACCTCTGAAAAGTACAAGCATGCATATGTACTCAGTACTTGGTTTGGGCCCCTTTTGCAGCACTTACTGCAATTACTTTTGCACGATATTCTAATTATTCGAGTTTCACCTGTTTAATGTTAAGTGCTTATATGCTAAGTAATGTGTACATGTAACACATGCAGGTATTTATTATCTCTCACAGAGATCACACTACTCTGTGACAAGAACCTTTTTCATTCTTGTCTTATGCAAATCAGCCCTATCTTGTGAGTTGCTTTAAAGTTACAGTGAGTGATGACTGTGGGAGGAAAACTAAGGAAAAGCATCTTACTGCTTGCAGAAAACAGATAATAATCTGTCGAATTTTATCCATAGACAATTGACTGGAGCATTTAAAACATAATATACTGTTACTGTACAACATGTGACATGTCAGGAATGTATGCATACCTGTAAAGAGAATGGTCGGTCCACTCTAGAACTATGTACACTATGCATTTCGGTGCAGTTTTTATACAGCTAATGCATACCATGTGTAATTTGCGCTAACTGCATCTGAGAACAAGAGTTGAGAAACATTTATTCTGCATATAATAATGTGCTGGGCATATACTGCTAAAATTTGTCCAAGTCAGCTGTAGCGCATTGGAAGAGAATTAGGAAGCGCTGACTCTCACGCTGGGATTTCAGTAGAGCACACAACAGGAAGTTAAGTGTTCCTTGGATTTCACACAGGATCAATAGGTATTTTTCTGTACTTGCAGCATTTTAAGGAGGCATAACATGGGAAAATGTGCATGTACTGCATATGCTTTATTATTTTTCCCAGACATACACTTTAGATAGGATGCCATGTTGAAATGCTATGCTTCTTAAAATTAAACATATGTTTTCAAAATATGAGACTTTAAGCCCTCGTTCACACCTGACCGTTTTGTAGCGCGTTCTACGCTCGACGAACGCTCTACAAAACGGTCAAAAATATAAATTGCATTGTAGTCAATGGTCTCGTTCCCACCTTGCCGTCTTTCCGCCCGTCCCTAACGCCCTACAAAACGGCCCACGCCTGAAAAGGTCCAGGTACTACTTTGGGCCGTTTTGTAGGGCGTTTTCCATTGGGATACAGCCAAGTAGCCTTTGGAATCGCGGTACAAAAACGCGCGACGGTCACGCATATGCAATACGCCTAGGTGTGAACCAGGCCTTAAGGTGCCAATATTCATTAAATAATAATCCTTTGAAAAAATTAAATATTTATAATAATGTTAAAACATTATTAAAACCACATTTGATTATGTGCCACTGATCAGTATACTATTGCATTAAATATCTCTTCTAACACAATAATCTTCTATCATCTCACAACCTCCCATTCAACTAATATTTTAATATAAACAACATTAAAGATTGTAATTTTTTTCAGTTTATGAGTGTTATTACCCTAAAAAAAAATCTGATATTTGAGATATATTATTAAGATATGTATTGTTTGATATTGTATTTTGAAATTGGGAATGCAGTAGCTTAGACGTCTGATCAGTCCATAATGCATTATATTAAAGGATTATTAAACCCTCCGGTGTTTTTGCATATACTGTGTCTACTGCTAGCAAGCAGTAGACATATGCAAAAAGTGTAAAAAAAAAAAACTGCTTTAAAGCAGTTTAAACTTATCTGTGTCTTTCTCCTCGCGCTCCCATCTGTACTGTAGGCTCTAAGGTCAGTGACTCACTAAGATAGTGAAGTCTTAATCAAGATGATGGCCTTCATAACTTAAAGTGGAACTAAATACGCATTGTGGGTAGATTTTGCCAACATGTGCAAGTATGCACAGCACAGCATTCCGGCACATTATAACATACTTAAACTTACCTGTCAGTGTGCTCTCATTTAGTGGCAACAGGTTATGACTCTGATCACCATCACCCCTCTTCAGCCACTGGATGGCCAATGATGGTATTTCTCCTGTGGGTGTACAAAGGGGGGGTTACATCGTTTCTGAGAACCAGTTCTATTTCTGGTATGCAGAGAATGAGTCAAGTTGTACCCTGCGTGGAGCAGGTGCTGTTCAGTGTACATAAAAAAGAAGAATTGCATAAAACATTGTGCAAAGTTTTTTTTGGCACAAAATGCTAAAAATTGTAAAGTTGTATAGTAGACACCCAAAGGTTAGGGGAGTGCTCTCCTACATAAAAGTGCTTATTCTTAATAAACTTTTTGATAGATTCAAGCAGTGTCACATGGAGGGCATACCTAACTCTGTTCAAGCAGAGTTTGCATCGCGGAAAGGGAACAGGAAACAGCGCCTCCTCAAAATAAATTAACCTTCCTAAATCCTTCATACAGCATTTCCTATCATTTCTTTCATAACAAAAAATTATCCTGTCTCCCCTCAGGGTCTGTGTCTGGATGATTCATAAGATATGGCACTATATGGTGCCTAGTCTACAGTTTTGTACAGTACAGCACACTACTTTCATCCATAGTAACCAATTAGCTTCTCTCTTCAGTTTGTTCATTTAAAGTTTGAAAATGAAATAGCTGGTTGCCATGGACAACTGCTCCAGATTCTGTCTTCTCCAGTTTTGATAAATTCCCCTCACTGTCTTTTGTGGCAGTTCAGATTTATTTTGTCAACTAATCTAGTAGCCTTGAACATATTTTGATTAAAAAAAACCATTGTATTTATGTTCTTTTTTCTTCCATTTAATTGATTATTATATTGTGTTTTTTAGTTTCAGGATCAGCAAGCTATGGTAGATTGTCTGAATCAGCTTGGGAAATGCTCCAACGTTAATGGACCCTTAATAAATCTCCTTTTTTCTGAAATCAAGAATTTTGTTGATGAGCTTCTCCAACACCAGGTTTGTTGTTCCTCTTTCTTATTTAAGATCTAATTTTTAGAGCTTAGCTGCTTTGTTATTTGTCATAATTAACCACTTCAAGACCAGGTGTTTAGACCCCCTTCCAGGCCAGGCCATTTTTCAGTATTCAGCGCTGCGATACTTTGACTGACGTTTATTCCGTCATGCAACGCTGTACTGAAATGAATTTTATACCATTTTTTGGGGACAGATAGAGCTTTCTTTTGGTGGTATTTAATCACCACTACGGGTTTTATTTTTTATTATAATTAGGAAAAATTACTGAAAATTTTGAAAAAAAAACGTTTTTTGTAACATTATGTTAGGAAACATTTATTATTACCCATTTTTTTAGTCAAATATAAAAGATCAGGTCACGTCGGTTAAATAGACACCAAACATGTCAAGCTTTAAAATTGCGCGCACCCGCGACATCGCAGAAAACGACGGCAACCAAAATTGGCCATAGGCGACACTTTAAACGTTTTTACCGCTCATCAGTTTAGTGTTATCAGTGATTGATGGACCTAAACTTATTGCTCTCACTGCGACGTTCGCGGCGATATGTAACATGTGCGGCGTAATGGGCGCAATCGTCTTTTTTGCACGTATGCGCCCCCGACGCATGTTTGCATGCGTGTATGTATGGGTGGGGACTTTAAAACATTTTTTTTTTCTTTAATTATTTCTTATGTGTAACTTAAACATTTCTTGGGGGGGGGGGGCTTTAATTTTTTTTTTTTTTTTTTTTTTCACTAAACTTTATTGCTATCACATACGGGGGCTAATAAAACCCCCCTATGTGATAGCAAAATATGTGACAGGTCCTCTTTATGGAGACATCAGGGGTCTCCAAGACCCCTAATGTCACCTAGGACCCCCCAAAAGAAGCTGATGAAGCAGAGATCTGCTCCATCAGCTTCTTTGCAGCTTCTGAAGCTGGAGAGTGACACAAGAATGCGGAAGTGATGTATTATACAACACTTCCGCATTCTTTCAGAGGAGAGGGGACCGGAGAGAGCTCGTGTACCGAGCTCTCTCTGATCCCCGTGACACAGCCGACATGCTGATCCCGGGCTCGCACCGGGCACAGCGGAGCTCGGGATCAGCGGGACAACCGGGGGGGGGACCGCGGAGGGGGGGGGGCACCCGATCGGCACCCCATACATGCGATCGGCCGGCTCTACAGCCGGCGGATCGCATGTATATTAACGGGCATCGCTGCCCGTTTTTAAATTGCGGCCATTTCCCGCTCGCGCGTGCCCGGCGGCGCGCGCAAGGGGGCGTGTCTGAGCGGACGTCTAGAGACGCACGCTCAGATCGAGAGAGCTCCTGGCCGGCCGTTTTTTTACTACGGCCGGCCCGGAGGTAGTTAAGGTTATTACTGTTATTTTATTTCATTTTTAAAGTATATGTAAACCTTAACCAGGAATGTATCTTCTTTGCTCCCATTGGTCTGTTCTCTTTCACATCCTTGCAATGTGGGAGCACATGCAATGCATGTGCCTCAAATTAATGCATACCACCGCGCATCTTGCAGCACCTCTACAATGTTGTATCGCAAAAGTGTGAATTGAGCTTCACGTGCATTTCCACTTTTGCAGCCAATTGGGATAACACCAATTTTGTATTTCTTACAAGTTTCTTATTCACGTCGCATAACTTAAAAAAAATGTGTTGCTCGTAAACAACTTGCTCAGTACTCAAAGAAAATATTTTTCAATTTTCCACTGGAATGCAAAGGGGGTGAAGAGGGTAATTTTATGATATTTAATCCTGTCTGAATTATGCTGGTGGACAGTTCTCATTATGAGATGTAAACTAGATTTGACCACCACCTGTCCTAATAAACGTTTAAAGATTTAGAAGCTTTGCTTCTTTCATTGTATGTTAATGAGGGGGAACATGATTTGTCCTTAGTCTTATTAGGACAGACAGGGTTTCCTATTCCTGCAATTGAGAGAGAAGCTTGCAAAGGCCTGCTACTCAAACTAAAAGGTAAGAAATATATATTTTTTAAATATTTTTAGATGCGTAACAAAATTATAGTGGGGGTTTTCTTAATATGAAAATGGAAATAAACTTTACAGTCTATGGGAACCTTAAAACATGACTTAAATCTACTATAAACTTCTTTTTAACCCTCATTATGCAGGCATCACTTCCACTGTGATGGTGGAAACCACTGGATTACCAGACTTTTACTGAGTCCTCCCGGAGCATATGCGGTGCTCTGTGGTGTCCCCTCATGTGGTCCCCCACCTGCACAGGGAGTGTTGTTTGCCTCTGATGTCTGTTTGTTTGGAGCTGTCTTATTAATACCTACAAGCGTCTCTCTCCTGAAGAAGCGTTTTATAGGCGAAACGTGAAGATTTATTGAGAAGCAAACCACCCTTACATCTGTCCAGGTCCTGCGCAAACACTCATCTAATATTGGATGGAACTGGAGGACAGCTGTCCCCATACAACCATTTCACATATTGCACTACTATTGCACTACTATTGGACATTAAGTGAATGGTTCTTTTAATGAGATGTCTATATAGAGGCTCTGTCTTGTGTGTTGTGTTATGTTTTTTGGCTCCTAGATTTAAATAGCATGTGTACATATGAGTCATATTTTAATGTGTATTAATAATTTATTGTTTTAACTGATATATTGGTTTGTGCATCTTAAAAGCCCCATTCAATTTACTGTAGTCTTGTTGATCCAAGGTAAAGGTGAAAGACATGTTCAGTAAACCTCCCTTACCTCCTAACTGATCTCATCGCAGATACTACAGGGTGACAAACATGCACAGTATGAACAACAGGACATAACAACAGAGAAAATGATGTAGTACTGACCGATTGCACCCTCCACACTGGTTGGACCCGTCCCCCCACACTGACCATTCCCGTTGTTCCGAGTTCTCTGTTGACTACAGAACACCTTCCACCTATTCTATAAAGAGGGGAAGGCATTTTGTAATCCAAAAATACTTTCTGTCCTTGAGTGACAATGTTGCTGCTCCATAGATGCAGTGCAATGACTGAGTGTTGTCATGCTAAAAGATTATGGGTAAACATAGGTGTAGTTATTGTTATATTTTACAGGACTATAATATAATGCCAAAGTTACAGCTTTGTGATGAAATCTCCTACCACTTTATGCAGCAGGATGAGTTTCAGTTATTCTGCGGCATTCTATGAATGGAAAAAAAAAAAAAAGAAACGCATTGAGAACATTAAATTTGCCTAACAAAAGGCTTTGAACGTCAACAGACCAGAAAATGCTGTCGGGCCCCTGGGGAATATTTATTGAGTGGATATTTAATATTGCGTTTTAGTACACTTAATATTGAACAATGCTCCACATGCTGTATAGACA
Organism: Nanorana parkeri; assembly: GCF_000935625.1. Lineage (NCBI taxonomy): Eukaryota > Metazoa > Chordata > Amphibia > Anura > Dicroglossidae > Nanorana > Nanorana parkeri. Next base: position 75,634 of record NW_017307513.1, read on the forward strand.
GAAAAATATAGACAGAAAAAATAGATCAGATTTTCGTGTAGGAATTGATAATCACTACTATGCATGTTTATATATAAACAAATGATTTGGGGCGAGGCAGTCAAATATAAATTGCATTTCTTTTGTTTTAGTTATTATTTATTTATAGGTCACACTAAAATAACTGCAAATGTGCAGAGGGTAGCTGGACAGAATAGAGGCATAGTAGTGATTCCATGAGCTTTCTTGTCTTTATTTGAAATAGTACAGCAAGGGGGCCAGCTTTCAATAATTCAGAACATTCTGCACCAAGACCAAATACTGGATATTTACGTAGATTGCTGTTGAAAATACCACAGTTTCTGTTTATGCAGACTGCAGTATTTCTCATCATTTTTTGGTATGAATTAAAGCTGTTTTATTAACTTTAATATAGTGATTAGTACACTGTAACCCTGAGATCTTTTGTAAAACAATATATTTGCGTTGATACTGTAATTGTCTAAGTTTTATAGAAGAATCAGATGCATCTGTTGGGAAGAAAATCAATCTTTCATCCTTTGTCCTTAATGCAAAATTATTAGAAGGGGTTGTTTGGCTTTTTCCACCACCACAAGCATAACTGCTTCCTGATTACTACTGTGGGTCTGCAAAAGAGGTGATTAAAATGGCTAAAGGGATAAGTCATTTAGGGGGATTTATCAAGGAAAGGATACACATAATCAAATGCCTGACTACTATAAATAAGGCTACATCTTATTTAGATACGATTTGCAACAGTTGTATGTGCATTTGAATCTTCTGTGCCTGCGGTCCTGTAGAACCAGCTGTAACAGTAAACAGATGCAACATTTTCATTCTTAAAAAATGCTCAGGGACATGTTTTATATTAGTGTAGTATTAATTTAACCCCTTCCCAGGCCCTCACAGTACATTTAGAACTTACCAGAAATGTGCTAGGAGGGTGTTTAAGTCTCCATATTTCCAACTGCAGAACTCAGTGTTTGGGAGGACCCAAAGACTTGACTGGCAAACACTCTAAGGGGTCTATTCCCGAATCTGCCGAGGGCAGCCGAGTGAATGACCGATCTGAAGTGAAGTGAGCCGAACACTGTTCGGCTATTCACTTCAGCCTGGTACAGCTAATTTCAGCCGTACATCGGCAGCCTTTCCCTGCTACCGCTGCAGCTGAGTTACTGCAGGGCAGTTTTTTTTCTTTTAAAGATGCTGGTGGAGGAGAGAAACAGTGTTGATTCCCTTCCTTGCTTCTCATCCCCGGGCCCACCTTACTCCTTTGTAAGCCCTGGATTGTTGTGAGCAATTTTATAATGCTGGGCAAGCTTCAGTATGTTCCCCAATCTCCTCTGCTGGGAATGAACCTGCAAGTGCTTACCTCCGACCACTTTAAGTTCCAGAGATGTCACATTCTCGCCATAACTGGTAAGTAAACGGCAGATTGAAGACTCTTTGTAACCAATCTAGGATACAGACAGAGGAGCCAACAGCATTGGGAGTATAATAGACACATGATATCTCCATAAAGTAGACCTTTTACAACTATCACATGGAGGGTTATCAGCTCCCTTGTGAAGTAAATTGGAATAAAAAAGTAAAATTGTTTTAAAAAGTTAGTTATATAAAATAATATAATATTTAAAAAAACCTCTTTGCTCACAATCACATATGCATACTGCAGTCATGATGCATGTATATACAACCCCAAGTCCAAAAAAGTTGGGATGCTGTGTAAAATCTACATAAAAACAGAATGAAATGGTTTGCAAATCTCATAAACTCTGTAAATAGAAAACATATCAAATGTTTAAACTAAGAAAATTTAACATTTTAAGCCAAAAATAAAGTAATTTTGAAATTGATGGCAGCAACACGTCTCCAAAAGGTTGGGACAGGGCAACTAATTAGGTTAATTGGCAACAGGTCAGTAACATGAATGGATATAAAAAGAGCATCTTAGAGAGTCAGAATGTCTCAGAAGTAAAGATGGGCAGAGGTTCACCAATCTGTGAAAAAACTGCATCTAAAAATTGTCGAACAATTTCAGAATAATGTTTCTCAATTTAAAATTGCAAAGACTTTAAATATATAATCATCTACAGTACATAATTTCATCAAAAGATTCCAAAGATCTCTGCGCAAGGGAAATGGCCGAAACACAATGTTGGATGCCCGTGATCTTTGTGCCCTCACTGCCCGCAGTGCATTAAAAACAGGCATGATTCTGTGAGGGACATCACTGCACAGGCTCAGGAATACTTACAAAATCCCTGTCTCTGAACACAGTTCACTGTGCCATTCAAAAATGCAAGTTAAAGCTCTATCATGCAAAGAAGAACATGATCTAGAAATGCTGCCGTCTTCTCCAGGCCAAAGCACATTTAACACAATTGTCATTGCATGCAAGTGTGCGTCCCCTTCTCTGCCTATCCTGGGCTGCGCTGTGCCCTGTGTGGGCCCGAGACTGGCACAGCAGCTCACTTTATTGAGATCAGATGGAGATTGGCACAAGTGCTCCCGCTGATCGCCCTCTGTGGGACAATAATATGGTAATAATGGTATGCTAAACCGCATACCACATCTATGACAACAGCATGGCTTTGAAGTAGAAGAGTCCAGGTGCTTATCTGGCCTGCTTGGAATCCAGACCTTTCACCAATTGAAAATATTTGGCGCATCTTAAAACGAAAAATACGACAAAGAAGACCCAGGACCGTTGAGCAATTAGAATCCTATATCAGGCAAGAATGGGACAACATTCCTCTCCCAAAACTACAGCAACTGGTCTCAGTTGCCAGATGTTTACAGAGTGTTGTTGAAAGAAGAGGAAATGCTACACCGATGTAAACATGGCCCTGTCCCAACTTTTTTTGAGCTGTGTTGCTGCCATCAATTTCAAAACTACCTTATCTTTTTTAAATGATACATTTCCTCAGTTTAAACATTTGATATGTTTTCTATTGTGAATAAAATAAAATGAAATTTGCAAATCATTGCATTCTGTTTTTAATGTAGATTTTACACGGCGTCCTGTGACTGACCTAGGGCTGCAGAGATATTAGAGGGGGGGCATTGTGACGGACCTAGGGCTGCAGAGATTCATTGCCCCAGAGAACTTTGTGTGCTGTGGGTATTTTACAGTTTACTATTTTATCTGGGGAGAGACGGTCACTATGTGACTTGATGGGAACCATTGTTCTAAAGGCAGCAGGTTGGCTGGAGGGGCCATTGTTAGAGTGATGGGATTAAGCTCTTCTCTAAGTAAGACAATACAATGCGGCACCTAGCTGTCTGGGGGAGGAAACTCTTCCATGTAACAATGAACTCTTATCTGATCCTGTCAGATATAAATGCCTCAATAAAGCAGATCTTGTTTCACTCCAAAGTCAGTCTTGTCTGATTCTTTGAGTAAGCCTTCCATGCTATAGTCACCGCTTCTAGTTCCAGCACCCAGGGAATAGGCTGAAGACGGACATATCCAGTCGGGGTATCAGGGAGTCCGTTACATTGGTGGCAAGCGGTGGGATGATTCCCTGTATCTGGAACCTTCAAACCACCACTGGGACCCCATCGGATGGAGAGTCTCTACTCCAGTCTTAAACGGAGCACCCTCAAGGATCTATTGGAATCCCATGGACAAAGAGCTAGCAACAAGTCCAAGTCCACGCTGATTGCTAAGCTCATGGAAGGTGACAGGACCTGCGATCGGGCTAGTGAGCCGACAACAGAAGGCATTGAGATGTCGGAGCTGCAACGAGACATTCAGTGGCGATTGGCGCTCTATGCAAACACTCCACCGGAAGAAGTGATTACCCGGATCATCGCTGACACTACGCAGCTAAAAATGTTGGAGCTGCAGAAGGCGATTGGGGGCATTGCTGCAGCTGAGCGGGGATGCCGTAAGAAACTCCCGTATGCAGCATTCCGGTCCTTCCAGGACGGTGCGGAAGAGATCGACCGCTACCTGCAGGTCTTTGAGACACAGTGTGACCTTCAGGGCATTGATAAAGCAGACTGGGTCACCATCTTAATCAGCAAACTCTCCGGTCGTGCCCTGGATGCTTTTGAAGCTATACCTGGGGAGGACAAAAACCCAGGTCTTAGCTTTTCTGGGGACAGCAGGATAAGGCATTAGACATCTCTGCACAAATTTGAGGTAGAACAATAATTTGAATCCCTCCACAAATTAGTGGAGATCGCAAAATAATTTGCCTATTCACAATTTTGAGAATCTTTTGGGTATTTTGTGATAGTTGCATGAGTTTTCTTTTTTTAGGGCTATATACATTTTCTAGTACAAGTACAAAAAAAAATCTCTTGATCTTGCCAGAATCCAATGCCTTTGAAACTTCCTGCTGCATTGATATCTATCTCAAACATTCTTACCAGCTTTCTTAGTTATCTTAGTATTTGTGTGAGTACACGATGAGGACAAGCTCTGGGGTTCTTTTCACCATGTCAGTGATTCCTGATTCAGGACACATGTACCATCTTGTTAATCGAAGAAGTGACCAGAATGGTGTGCTAGATCCGTCGGGCATTAGTGACATGATCCCTTTTCTGTTCCTGCTGGAACACACAGTGTGTAGTTTAATAGATTGGGCTCGCCCTATACAGAGGGGCCTTGAAGCAGTGCAGCTTTTTTTGCAAGAGTTGCATGTTTGCATGTTTTGCAAGAGTTGTGCAACTAAAACCTCTGTTTTTAACCTTAGTAATTAGACAGTGTATTTTGTGCAGGCTAGCTGGTGAGTGTGCTGGGAAATGTCTGTTTTTGTACTGTGTAAAGCCCTTCTATGTGCACCTTTCTTTAATGCTATGTATGAATCAATGAGTGTGTTTGCTATTCATTTCAGTGACAAACACACAGTTTAACCACTTTTATAAAAACTAGCAAAAGTGTGCCTGTTCCATAACAGCATAGTTTGGGGTGCTGAGAGCATGGAGGAGGGCATCTGTAGTCACAGTGCTTAGAGCAGAAAGAGAGAATGTCAAGCAATGGGTGTTGAGGGGGATGCGCTTTCTGCAGGCATCGAGTGACACCAAGGGGGGGAAGACATGAGTGGGGAGAAGTATGCACAGGCAAGGTGAGGTCACAGGTGAGGGGTGATACAGGCATGGGGTGGAAGGAGGCACAGCCATGAAAGTAAAAAGGGGTTAGAGGTCAGAGGCAGTATTATGGGGCAGGGGAAAACTTTGTGCAAATTTGGGGTAACAGACCGGTCTATGCATGACGCGGTGGTAGTGGTGGTGCAGGCATGCTAGTGAGGGTTGGGGGAGGGGCATGGTTTTTGTCAGAGTGAGCAGGGAGAATGTAAGAAAGTAAAGACGTGAGAGAGGGCATACAGAATGGTGATGAGAGCAGGAGGGTGTAGGCATGATGGGGGAAAGGGGAAGCAGGTGAGGTGTTGAGAATGTGTGGGTTGAGTGCAGGATGATGGGCAGCTGGGGACAGAGAATCCTGTAGTCTTGTTAGTGCTAGCAGAACAGGCATGGTGGTCAGAGTAGGGGGGCAGTGTGCAAGCATGATAATGAGAACAGGATGTGAGTAGGGTGTGAGTAGAGTGGTAAGGCACTGGAGCATGCACAGCTGCAGTGGTGAGAAAGGAGTGTGGTGCAGGTGTGTAACTAGATTGGGGGAAAGCATGCACAGGTAAATTGGAGAGAAGCATTGTACAGATGCAGTGGTGGAAAGAGTAGTGCAGTAGTAGTGTAATGCATAGTGGGTGATAAGAGATGGGGGGGTGAAGGCATGGAGGGCAGCAAGAGAAGTGGTACTGCTGGTGTCATGGGTGCTAAGAGAAGGGGAAGGTGCAGGCACTATGGGTGGTGAAAAAAAGGGGGGGGGTATAGGTACAATGGGTACTGAGAGAAATGGGGCTGTAGAGATGGCAGTAAGGTCAGTGCCAATGGAAGAGAGGACTGCGGGGGTGTTGGTGCTGAGAGAAGGGGGGTTGTGGAGAGAAGTGGGCTGCATGTTTTATGTGTGCTAAAAGGGTGGTTGCAGGTGCAGTGGGTGCTGAGGGGTTGGAGAAGGGGTGCAGGTGCAATTAGTGCTGAGTGAAAGGGAGGTTCAGACACAGTGGGTGGTGAGAGAAGGAGGGTTGCAGGCCTTACTAGTGTTTTGACACTGGGGGACCAGAAACAGGTACAATTTTAGGTGTGAACTTGTTTCTGTTCCCCCAAAGGCAAAATGAAACTAGACTCTTTTTCTATTTAAGGATTAACCAATCGTGGTTGACTGGGACTCATCCATTCATTACTCGCTTTACTCTCCCCTGCCTCTGATGTAAGAGGAAGGGGAGGGCTTGGCAGTCTATATATTGCCATGTGATCACTTTGATAACCAATCACATCGATCACAAGACGCACCTCTCCAGTGTCTAATGACAATGTCTGCAGCGGCCGTGTTCATGGGAGGAGGTATGGGTATGTCCTCCCAGAAAAATGGGGCTGCAGACTGGCTGTAAATACTGTATATACAGTTGCTGGTCCGCAGGTGGTTAAACTGCATTTTTAAAATGTTTATTTAGCTTATGCTATGTGAATGGGAACATATTCCAAATATAAAATAGGTTTTATTACAATTTGGTTGCAAAGATGGAAGTACATTTTAATTATTGAGGATTTTTATATTCAACTATTGATACTCTAAGAAAGCAAGTAAAAAATATTTCTTACGTAGCTGACTTTTGTAAGAGACTATTACTCTACGCTGTTGGAGTGTTAATGGCTTAAGAAAGGTCTCACTCTTTTAGGATAAAGAGTATGGATCCCATCCTCCTTTTTTTCTTCTGTTTGTAATGGCCTTATTATTTAACCTGTGGATTCCAGCACTAGAGTGAGATAAAGATATGCAGACTAGCTATAAACCCTCCTTATCCCTGCAATTATATACTCCTCGCTTTGTTGTTTCTTTCTCATTTCAAATGCAGAATGCTTTATTTCAGGTAAGCTGCGCATGAATCCCTATATTCTGACCCCACTTTGCAGAAAGTCTTAGTGCTTTACAGCCCTTGACTAATATTATGAAAGGGGGCTGTTGTGATATTACGGGTCATGCTGTTGGGCTTACAGGCAGGTATCATTGTATTTCTGGAAGGGAGGCATATAATTTTTTATGTTTTTAAGGTAATAAACTAAACATTCTTATCCTTGAGTTTTGTTGATTTTATTATGCTTAAAATGTAATAGCCACAAGTGAAAACCTTTATTGGTGGCTGTGATAATGACAGTGAACATCTCCATTTTCTTGAAGAAACTGCTTATAGTTGCATGACATCCATGTTAAAAATGTATACTAAAATATTAATTTGTGGATGGACTGAATTTTTTGCAAGTTAGACCTGTATGTCCGAGTATTTTATCTCCTGAAGTAGTATGTCAGTAGAAAAGAGCATTGTAAGCGTCCCAGTCTTTTTGCAAAAAGCACAATATATCAAACTATTTAAATATCTTTTTTTTGCAGAAATATATTGTTTATTAGTTTTCACAAACACGAAATGAAAACAACATACATAGGCAGCGTCAGGTGTACATTCTCAAGGGTAACAGCTTGGTATATCATATCGTGCCCAGATTCGAGCCTTGCCTCTGCCCAAATTCCCGTCCCTACCATGGGGGGGCTTCGAGCTTTAATGTCTTCCCCCCTGATGGGGGTCTATGCGATTGAGGCAGGCGAGGACCTGGGTTGTCAGTTACATGCTAAAACAAGACATCTTGTGAAGACCCTGCTTCCCTAGCCTTCCGGTGAGTAATCTCACCTTGAGCCACCTTACAGAAACGGCATAACACGACAAAACAATCAGACCCCAGAGGGACAGAAGGAGAAAGACAAACAAAGGGAGAAGAGAAAAGGGGAAAGAAGGTAGGGGGGGTAGAAGATTATTACATGGTCGAGGAGAGCAGAACTCGCCTTTATGCCAATGCCCTGAACTCATCCGTTTCCATAAACATCATCCAAGGCCTCCATCTGGATCAGAAGGACTCAGACCTGTCAAGCCGCTCAGCAATCAGCTCCTCAGATCTCATTAGACGGCACATTTCCGTGGTCCATTCCCCCAAGGTTGGAAGCACCTGAGAATTCCAATGTCTCGGGATCAATGCCCGAGCAGCATTTTTAAAAAATCGCAAGAGGGACTTCTTTGCTCGAGAGATGGAACCCGGAAAAACCGACAGTATCGCTATTTGAGGCGTGAGATGGAGATCACTGGCAGACATTCTCGAGTACACCTGTGAGATGGTACGCCAGAAGGGAGTTATCAGAGGGCAGCTCCACCAAATGTGAGACAATGTACCAGCACCCGTTTGACACCTCCAGCAAGTGTCCGGAAGAGAGGGAAAAATCTGGTGCATCCTAGCCGGAGCCCTGTACCATCTAGTCAAGAGTTTGTAATTGCGTTCCTGTACCGCGGAGGACATGCAGAGAGTATGAGTGAAGCAGAAGCATTTACGCTTATCCTCCTCAGAGAGGACCACACCCAGTTCCCGTTCCCACGCAGAGATGAAGTACGGGGGTCCCCCTCCATCCCCAGAAAGTAAAAAATCGTATAGAAATGATATAAGATGAGGAGGGGATTCACCTGTT
>NW_017307513.1:84887-87949 GCF_000935625.1 Nanorana parkeri
TAAAAAATCGCAAGAGGGACTTCTTTGCTCGAGAGATGGAACCCGGAAAAACCGACAGTATCGCTATTTGAGGCGTGAGATGGAGATCACTGGCAGACATTCTCGAGTACACCTGTGAGATGGTATGCCAGAAGGGAGTTATCAGAGGGCAGCTCCATCAAATGTGAGACAATGTACCAGCACCCGTTTGACACCTCCAGGAAGTGTCCGGAAGAGAGGGAAAAATCTGGTGCATCCTAGCCGGAGCCCTGTACCATCTAGTCAAGAGTTTGTAATTGCGTTCCTGTACCGCGGAGGGCATGCAGAGAGTATGAGTGAAGCAGAAGCATTTACGCTTATCCTCCTCAGAGAGGACCACACCCAGTTCCCGTTCCCACGCAGAGATGAAGTACGGGGGTCCCCCTCCATCCCCAGAAAGTAAAAAATCGTATAGAAATTATATAAGATGAGGAGGGGATTCACCTGTTGCGCATAGTTGTTAAAATGCAGTCAGAGGCCCTTGCATGGAGCCGTGTGAGGAAAGTTTTCATACAAAGCATTGGAGTTGGTGGTGGGCGGTACAGGGTTAGGGGGTGAAGAATTGGGAATGACGGAGCCGCCGCTTCCCAACTCAGGAACCTACGGACCCCACATCCAGGGGGAAACTCCGGGTGATCCAGAACAGGGGTCATCAAGCCCCGATGAGTCGACAGTTTGTATTTGAGCTTTGTAGACTCCCACACTTCAAGTACCGTGGTGAGAAAGAAAGGCAACGTGGAGCTGGCCGGCCGTTGCTGGGGCGGGAGCCAAGGGAGATTTGTTAGAGGAGACGGGGACAGGCCCCCCTCCAGGGAAACCCAAAGAGCCGGGTCCCTGTTGTCAAACCAGTCTACCAAATGTGACAGGTGAGCGGCTCTGTAATAGACCTCCAGGTCCGGAAGTGCCGCCCCCTCCCTTTTCCCTCCGCAGCGTGAGGACCGCATACCGTATCCTTGGTTTGCGGCACTTCCATATGTAGCGTATGATGGCAGACCGCAGTCTGCGAAAAAAGGGGGCGGGGAGACGGAGAGGGAGGGTCTGGAACAAGTAGAGGCAGCGAGGAAGTAGGTTCATTTTGAAGAGGGCAATTCTGCCAAACCAAGTGTGATGAAGATTCATCCAAGTGAGAAGAGTATCCTCAACGGTGCGTAGTAAGGTAGCGTAATTCAGAGAGTAAAGGTCTGCGAACACCCAAATAAGTCAAGTAGTCGGATTTCAGCGTAAAGGGGAAAGAGCCGCTTACACAGTCCGCCTCCGCCTGGGTTAAGGAAACATTTAGTAATTCGCACTTCTGTAGATTCACCCGATAATTGGACAGGCGGCCAAAAAGTTTAAATTCCTCCATCAGGGAGGGGATGCCCACAGTAGGATTCGATAGATATAGGAGCAAGTCGTCCGCATATAGGCCCAGTTTATGAACTTGGCCACCTATCTGGAGTCCCCGGACGGAGTCATTGCCCCTAATCGCATTGGCCAAATGCTCCATTACCAAGATATAGAGCAAGTGGGAGAGGGGTCAGCCCTGCCTGGTGCCATTATATATTGGGAATGGGGCCGACAAATTGCCGTTGACACGCACCTTAGCAAAGGACCGATGATATAACGCCATGATCCTGTCAACAAACCCAGGAGGAAGGCCCAAGTGCAGTAGAGAAGCTTGAAGAAATGACCAGCTAACGAGGTTGAATGCCTTTTCAGCATCGACTGAGAACAAGCAAAAGGGAAGGCCGCTACGGCGGGCATAGTGAATCAGAGTGACCGTTCGTTTGGTGTTATCCTTGGCACTGCGTCTGGGTACAAACCCCACTTGATCCTTGTGAATGAGCTTCGGGATCAGGTCGGTTAAGCGGTTTGCCAGAAGTTTGGCGTATATTTTAACGTCCACATTGATCAATGAAATGGGGCGAAAATTATTGCAATGCATGGGATCCTTGCCAGGCTTGGGCAGAACCACTACGTGAGCCTCTAGCGATTGGCGAGGAAAGTGGCACGTAGATGAGAGAGCATTAAAGGAGTTCAGAAGAGGAGAGAAGGAAACTTGGGACCTCCCAGAAGTGGTGTCCAGGCTAGGATCAAGCACCAGATTAAAGTCACCTCCCAAAATGAGAACACCCTCCACAAAATCCGACAGCTGCGTCAAAATGGAAAGCAGCTGTGGGATTTGCCCCTGGTTCGGTAGGTACACATTTGCTAGAGTGATCAATTTGTTCTGGATGGAGCATTTCACAAAGACATACCTGCCCTCGGAGTCTACCCGTTCAGAGAGCACCTCACACGGTAATGAAGAATGGAACCCGATCGCCACGCCTTTGACTTTGCGACCTGGGTCGGAGCTTGTTATCCATCTGGGGAACTGTCTGCAGGACAGCCGAGGGGAGGTGCCTGACACAAAGTGAGTTTCCTGTAGGAAAACAATTTGTTTATGCAGTTTATGTAAGTTATAGAGCAATTGCGATCTCTTTTGCAGAGAGTTTAGGCCCCTGGCGTTTAAAGAGCAGATCCGCAGCTCACTCATTTAAGACCACCAACCTCACCAGAGCAGTAGAAGTGAAGACAAGGACGAAGAGAGAGGAGCGGGCCAGACCCACTGAGGAGGGAGCAGGAGAATGAGTAGGTAGGAGTGGGGTGAAGGACAACAGAGAGATACAAAGGGCTAAGCACAAAAGACACACAGATAGCACAAAAGACACACAGATGGCACAAAAGACACACAGATGGCACAAAAGACACAGATGGCACAAAAGACACACAGATGGCACAAAAGACACACAAATAGCACAAAACACTCACATAGGTCCAAAATTACCCCAAGCGCCCAAACTAGGCTGGGGTTAGGCCTATGTGGGGTTAGGTAGTCACTCAGGGCCCCAACAGCGCATGTACCCGGGAACGACCGGGAAAACATGCAGATACAATGTATAAACTTATGCAAACAGGAACGAGCAAATAACAGTGTAAGATTTCCAAGAACCTTGCCGCAACAAGATGTCAAATAAGAATATAAGCGGATCATATACCAGGAGGGGGGGAGGTCGCAAGCTAAG
>NW_017307513.1:87973-99541 GCF_000935625.1 Nanorana parkeri
GGTGCGGTAGGTGGGGGGGGGGGGAGGAGGGGGGGGGGGGAGAGAGGGGAGCAAGGGAAGGGGCGTGATGTGCTAATCCCGGGGGACTTGGCGCAAGCCGTTGTCTCCATTCCGGTAGCAGATTGGGCCCCACCCCGGTAGCAGTGAGCAGTATCGCAAGGATGCAGAGATACCACAGGATGGCCTACACAGGAGTATAGGAGCATCAAACCCCCGACCAAGGCAGGGACGCAGGAGACCAACTCCCCTGTTGTCTGTGCATCCCCTTCCCCCACCGGCAAAGTAAGAATATGAGACATCAGCACCCAATACACATACCAATATGCATCATACCCAGCAGAGACAGCAGTTGAGGCATTCCCCAGGTGGTGAATAGTTAGAGAAGCTCAGTATAAAATAAGGGAAAGATAGGAACGTGGGGGAGGGGTAAGGCATGGGCGGTAGGAGTGGGAGGAGGGGGAGAGGGGGGGGTTTGTAAGGGTAGAAGACGGAAGGGAAATGGAGGAGGATGAAGGCGACGGGGCGTGGGATTGCAATAAAGGTGTACTGGAGCCAATAACCACAATAATATAAGTAAGGTGCGCCAGACGCCCACACCGCCCCCTCAGGTCTCAGAGGAGTGCGGCAAACCTCGGGAGACAGCAGGGAGGTGTCGAACCAGAGCACTCGCGTGCCATAACGCGTGAGGCCGGAGGAGGCCCAGGCCAACCGGCAGACCACGTCTGACATAGGCGAGGGCCCAGTCCGTCACCCGCGTGCCACCACAACCTACAGAAACTGAGGCCTGAGCCGCAGATTACCACAGTAGTATCACGGCTGCACACATGTATAACAATAATGAAAGATAGAGTCGCCAAAACTGGGTGGCATCACAGCCAATCAAGGCCAGGGTGGGTCTATGGCCATCTCCCAGGGGCTGATCTATGGGACCATGTATGAGAGCATTGTCCGCCAGGGTGGTACAGGTCTGGGCATCACAGCCAGTCAGGGCAAGGGTGGGTCCATGGCCAACATTGGAACAAAACAAAACCCCCCAAAAAAGGGGGGGGCACAACATAGGTGCCGACATCCACCAGTTCAAGGACAAGCGACCTCTCACCCACAGGGAGAACACCAGACTAATCCGTTGTAGTGGGGAACAGGCAAGTCCCCTCGGGCCTAACCGCTTTAGGGTGGGGGAGCCGGAAAGGAAGCAGCTTCCTGGCGCCTGCATCAACGTTTCCTCTGGGATAGGGCTGACATCCAAGAAGACTCTGAGGGCACAGGGGCCCATTCAGGGAAGGCTGGGTTCGGCCATCCATCAGGGGTCACCTGGGGAAGTTGTAGGGCCTTAAGAAAATCCGGAAGATCCTTTGGTGTGTGGAAAATGTGGGATTTGCCATTCTTGTGGGCTACAAAGTGGAAGGGAAAGCCCCACCGGTAGGCAATGGACTGTTCTTGCATCAGCTGCGTTAACGGCCGAAGGGCCCTGCGTCTTGCCAGCGTGTTGCGGGACAGGTCAGGGAAGAGCAAGATCTGCGCACCGGAAGGGAGTCCAAAGGCCCTCCCTTCCGGGCCTTCGCCAGGATGGCTTCCTTCTGTTGAAAGAAGTGCACTCTGCACAAGACATCCCTGGGTTGCAGCTGGGCAGGGTTACGGAACCCCGGCACTCTGTGCACTCGATCTAATTCAATAACGTGGGTTGGCCATTCGCCGAGCAGCATATTGAATATTCCCAGCACTGTGACCTTAAGATCTGACACCCCTGTGGCCTCAGGGATGCCACGCAGCCTAATGTTATTACGGCGGTGCCGGTCTTCCTGGTCCATCTAGCTGCAGGCTCAGGTGTTGGAGGAGGTGATGATGTTTGCTCACCTCTTCTTGCAGCTGTTGGACAGACTGGGATACAGCCGCCGATTGAGTTTCCACTGCCTCCAGCCGCTGGCCAAAGCCAGCCAGGCCTTACCTGAGGTCCGACATGTCGCGGCGGTGGGAGGCCTCCAGGCGGGTAAACAGCCCCTCTAATTCGGTCTTCGTGGGCAGGAGCGCAAAGTACCGCTGGAACACCTCGTCACCTCGGACCGATGCGTCATCCTCCCCCGTCTCGGAGGAATCCGATTCCCCCTGGCCGGTTGGCAGCCGGGGCGAGGAGGCCACAGACCCTGGAGCGCCTCGCTTCTCGCGGTCTGACGGGGATTGGGTCGCGAGTAGGCCCGAGTTCTTAAAGTATGCTCCAATCTTCGGTCCGAAGGTGGAAGCAGGGGTTTTGGCGGGTGCCCAGCCTCCCTTCTTAGTCGACCGGGCCATGGTACAAGCAGAGAGGGAGCAATGAGTCGTTCCTGCTGGTCGTTCCCTGGTAGGTAGCCAGAGCTCGCTCTACATGCGTCCGTCCGCGGCCATGAGCAAGCCACGCCCCCAAGATATTTAAATATATTTTCAGCCCTGCTTGTGAACATAATAATAGAATGGTCTGTCTAGTTAAAGCCCAACTCTTGGCTGCTGTAAAATCTAACTATACAGTGCTCCACCCCACCTCCTCAATGCTTTAGTTAAATGTTTGTTTAGTCTAAGGTGATGTGAATAAGTACAAATACCTGCTCCTCATTTTTGCAGGCTTCCTCCTTACTGCAAGATCAGTCCCATGAAGCCTGTTCTATTTGCTGCTTTGCTGTTTGCAGGCTCTTCAATGTCATCACCAACAATGCAGGACCAGCAGTCCTGCATTGTACGTGAAGAGTGCAGGGGCCTATTCACATCCCAGGAGCATCGCAAAGTGGAGAAGAGGGAATATTCCTGCGGGAGCATGGAATAAAGTCAGTATTTGTGGTGGTGGGGGTGTTGCACTGTATGGTTGCATTTTAAATCAGCCTGCAGTTCAGCTTTTTTTTTTTTTTTAATAAGTTACAAGGATCCAGGTAACAATTGTTTCCTTTGCCCTTTGCACAGTTTCTCAAGATGTTTAGATTCCTAAGACCTTAGCAAATGCAATATTACAACGTATCTAAAAACAGTAACTTGCATTTTTATCTACAAATTACCTAAATATACAGCCGTAATGATAGCAGTTAAATGTAAACCTATCACTTAAAACTATTTTTACTTTTTTTAGAGAAATTAGGCGAATTAGTTGCTATCATATAACCCAAGAGGGGTGATTTCTACCTTCATTGAGGTAATTCTAGGCTCCTGCCCCAAAAAATATGCAGCAAGTAAAAATAAATCACCTTCTTTGTTTTTTATATGCCGATATAACAAGCAGTCTGATCAGTAGATACAATACCAAAGTGTTTCAATAAAGATTGTAATCCTCTGCTGTGTAGCAGGCCTTGCCACAGTTTAAGTTATATCTTATAAATTCTTACCCTCTTAGGAGTATCTTCCACAAAAAGGAGTCTTATAACTTATGCCTCACCGATGTGAGTTTAGAGCCAAACTTTAGTCCCACTCATAAATCATTTGAAGACGCTAAATCCGCGTGGAGTGTCTGTCTTCTACGGATAACTGTCTAGCCTGATTACTTAGGTTATTCACAAGAACTTGTGATGCTGGTGATAGTTAACCTAAAATTTAAAATGCATTTTAATTATACATCTGGATCTATACTGTTGTGCTCTTTTCATGCCTATTCAGAGTTTATGGCAGATGGCCTCCTAACTGCACCGTGGAAGGAGTCAGCAGACCAGAAGATCGAATTACCAAATTGGTCCTTAACTACTTGCTTTTCATTAACTAATTGTTAATGAAAAGTCTATCAGCTGTATTACGTCATACAGACATTAGGAAACATAAGGTACAGGAACGACAATTACAGCCCTACTGGGGTTTGATCTGAAAGTCCTTCTAGGAATGGCACTCAGATATACGCCACCATGTAGCCATTCAATTTCCCAGAGAATTAACAATCAGTATATAAAAATGGTAAATCAGCTCTGCTTGGAAGGATAGAAAAAGTAGTACTTGCGGTTAGCTGTGCTGCGACTTCAGGGTAAGCATCATGGTTGTAACGGCTGGATGGACTCCAAGGTGACACAGGGATGTCTAAGCAAGTCCCGTTGAGTCACTACCTGGGTGAGGTGTACAGTAGCTTTAGGAGTGCACAGGATTCTGTTCCAGAGAGCAGGTAAGGATCTGGAGAGTGCAGTTGAATGATGCATGGATGGATGGCTTGCTTACTAGGTATGGCAGGAGGCTGCAGCGGATCACTAGCAGGAGCACAAGGAGGGTTAAGCTTGTCCAGCAGGGTGCTGCTGTGTGAGAAGAACACCTGAATTCAGTCCTTAGGAGCAGAGCAGGACACAGTAG
Organism: Nanorana parkeri; assembly: GCF_000935625.1. Classification (NCBI taxonomy): domain Eukaryota; kingdom Metazoa; phylum Chordata; class Amphibia; order Anura; family Dicroglossidae; genus Nanorana; species Nanorana parkeri. The sequence continues at coordinate 92,255 of NW_017307513.1, forward strand.
AGTTGAGTATGGAGAGCGGTTAGCCAGTGCAAGGAAATGCTCAGTATCTACTGTTTACTAGGATGCTGAGAATTTCAAACTTCCCGGCTTTATTGTGACGGCTGGGGAGGAGGGAAGTGGCCGGCGTCGGACGCTGTACAGGGAACGCGGCTGGGTAAGTATCTTACAGCCCAGAACCGGCACAGCGGCTGTGTACTCTGTTAATGAAGGAGAGATCAGCATTCTTCCACTGCTGAACTCTCCTCCTATTTGGTGTATATTACGCCACTTCTGCCTTTAGCTGTCATTTCTTTGGCTGCTATAGCCAGAGAAGAAGCTGGTGAAACAGATCTTTGCTTCATAATCTTCTTTGGGGGTCTCAAGGTGACATTATGCATCTCAGAGACCCCTGATGTCTCCATAAAGAGGACCTGTCATTGTATATTTGTTATCACATAGGGGGCTGGTTATCCAGCTAGTTTGAAAGTACCTATGACCCCTAAATGGGTGGCATTTGTCTACTGATACAGAGTGTACATGTACTACATATATGAAAGTGTCTAGAAAGGCTTGTCACCAAATAGGTGACAGCACTCAAGCCTGGTGAGTGGCCGTTCAGGCCCTGAGCATTGCCTTATGGGAGGTGGAAAAGTGTCATTTGTGCTCCATACCTGTACCAAGTAGCAAATAAAGTAGTGGGGGAGCACAGGCATACTAAGAGTTGGCACCTGATGTTGCCAGCTAATAATATGCACTTTTATTTTAATAGCTTGCTTTAACCCCTTCATGACTGAGCTAGTTTTTAGTTTCTTTTCATAAATGACTGACACACTTTTTACATTTTTGCTGTGTGATTCTTCCACAGCAGCAAGTTTTGATTATTATTATTATTTTTTATTTTTTTTGTATAATTATAGTATAAAAATATATTTATATATCATTGTTATTTTCCTAATTTTTTTTACACATTTTTTTACACTTTGTAAAAAAAAACAACCTTTTTTTGTCAGTTTATATCAAGTAGTCACCATGACTGCTTGATAAATTAATAAATTAACTTTTTAAATTTTTAGTTTTTATTAGGCTGCTCCAAACTTAGGAACAGCTAATAATAACCTTAGAGACTGATCCTGACAGCATGTCAGAATCAGATCTCACTAAGACCCCGTTCACATTGAGCGATTTATCGCGCGGTAACTCCGGCGATATTGCGGCAAATTACCGCGCGATATCGCGCTCCAATGCAATCCAATGGGGCAAAGGGTCCTGCTGTCGCGGGTCGTGTGTCGCTACAGCAGGACCCTTTTTGGAGCGGATTTAGCCGCGATTCAAGCTTGCTCAATGCAAGCTTGAACGCGACATCACACGGCAAATCTCGCGATGTCGCGCAATATGCAAATCGTGCGACAAACGCGCAATTTGCATATCGCGCAGTGGGAACGGGGCCTAAAGGTTCTTGATCGTGCCTAGGCGATCAGAAGTGATACATTTCAGGCACAGAGATACATTGTAACATTGTGCCTGAAATGTATCATAAACATCGGGCCAGTCTATGGAGCTGTCAAAACGAATAGCAGAGAGGTGAGTCACTGCTACCTCTCTGCTATCTTCAGCTGTCAAATACGGGTTCGCTATTTAGCGGTCCCATATTTGTATGTAAAGGCTTCATTCTCTCATTAATGAAAGAAATAAGCTTTTACAAAAGCTTAACTATTTAATTAACGAATGCCTCAGTACTGAGGCATTCATTAATGAGTGGCAACCGCTGAGAATCAGCTGTTACCGGTATTACGGAGCCTGATATAACTCGTCACCTACAGTGTACATGGCCAGTCATATAGGCACTGTGTGACGGGACATACACTGTATGTAATTGCTTAGAACATTTTCAACTAAAGCAGATTTGTTTAGAAAGAACAAAATAAAATCTCCTGCTGGCACCTTTATATTGTATGTAATTAAACTCAGCCAGGCATGCAATAAGTCAGTTGAATGTAATTTATTTACCAACACTTTTTCTACTAATTGTCTATATTAATAATCAAAAAAACTTTTTTTTTTCTTATTTTATTGTTAATTAGGTAAAACTTGTTTTAGAAATACGGGCGCTTACTGTTTTGATATTTTTGCATTACGCTCTTGCCCCTTTTAATTTTTATTAATCTTGCCTGCTTTATTTTTATGATATATTAATAATAATATTATCGATGTGTAGTATTTTTTTTTTTAAAGTGTAGGTAATGTACTTATATGTGAAAATTTAAGCAACTATATTTACTTATTAAATACTCACGGTCTGCTTCCTGCTTTGTAGTGTTACCCAATGGTTGTAATTTACTGCTCCTATGCACAGAGCAATTCAGCTTTATGATTAAAACAATGCATTCCTGATATCTTACCTGAACAGTTGTTAAAGGAGAACTATGGGGTTAAGGCTTTTCCCCATAGTTCTCCTTAGGGTAACGGGAGGACACAAACCAGCGTCCTCCCGTCACCCTAGCTGCTGCTCACGGTATACTGAGACGCTGAAGCAGATCCAGACAATTGTGCCGGGATCCGGTTAGCTGCGTGACTGACAGCTGGTTCTGCCTATCTAGAGGCAGAGCCAGGTGTACCTGCCCCCTCCCCCGTCCGTTCCGCCAGTCAGCACTGGCGGAACGGAGCAGGGAGGGGGGAATCCAGCCCCTCCCCTGTCACAGCAGAGAGCCGTGACAGGATCGAGAGGTGAGCGAACGCCGGTATGTTATAGTTCTTCTTTAAGAAAAGAGGCACAGCAATGCTAAGCTAAGTGTTTTTCACTGTAGTGGCTGGCAACAAAAATATTGAACAGCAGGCATGTAAAATGGAAAAGCCACATCAACTACTTTATGGTAAATACTGCACTAACACCTTTAAAATATGTGTTTATTGAAAACAGTCTGTACTTTCCTTTTAAGAGCTTGGCTAGATACTACATTGATTGGTCAGTACACTTGACACCTCCTCAGGAGATGTAAGAAACTGGTGGGTTTTTCAATCCAACACTATGGGGGTGATTTACTAACCTAAACACACGCACGCACCAGGTGCATGTGATTTTCACACAGCAAAACGTATTTATCAACCAAAAAGTCTCTAAAAGCATATTTCCACTAATGCCATATATGGAAAAATCATTTCACATGATGCATATATAATGCTGCTTCACAGTTTAGACAAAAATGGTTAGCTCATGCATTTACATTCCTGCATTCATCAACGCAAGCAACACAACATAGAGCTAATTTACACAACATCACCTTGTAATTCATGCTTGGCTTTGCACAACACACCTGCTGGGTGTGTACACACTACAAAGGTGTTTAGATTCCACCCATAGATCATGCTGGGAGGGAACACACTACAGAGGTGTATACATGTTCGTGGTGTGTTTATAAGGTTACTAAATCAACCCCTATTTGTCTAAAAACAAATATATCAGCTTTGGGGTAAATAACCTTTTAAAGGGAATGTACTGTATAGTGTGTGTGTGTGTGTGTGTGTATGTGTGTATATATATATATATATATATATATATATATATATATATATACACAAATAGACATTTGCGCAAATAGTGTGAGAACATTACAAACATTGCAAGTAGCATGTTTTCATTCTACAGGGCCTCTGCTTTCAGAAAATATAAAATTGTTTGGGGGTTTTAAGCTGTTTTCTAGCCAGAAATTCTGATTTTATCATGTGGGCGCAAATAGTAAGACATTTCTCTGGACAACAAGTGGTTAAGGTACATTCGTGGTCTAAGGCTGAAAATAACTTTATAGAGCCGATTGGTCAAAGGTCTGCCCATGATTTTAACATCACAGTTAAGTAATGAAATGGTGAAGTATTGCACAATTCAGCTTATTTTCCTTATTTAGGAAGAACAGAATCTAATCACATAGTGAACCCTGTAAATGCAGTGCAGTGCATTTTTACCACGATTTTACTGTGATTTTGCTGTGTTCCGATGCTGGGGGTTTTTTTTAGCTTAAAATGGGCTTTCAGGTGCGTTAGCGTGCATTTGTATGCGGATTTGATGCATTTCCATGTGTTTCAGTGCATTCCAGACCAGAGTAAATGAGACTAGCAATAGTTGTTGTGTCTGGACCAGAATGGACTGCGCTTGTGTAAACAGAGCCCAGAAATACCATAGAAATACTTTGGGATGCTTTTTTGGTCCAGGAACAATAATGGTGGAAGAAATAAATAGCTGCCCTATATTCCATCTCTGTAAAAGGTTTGACTATTCTCATTGAGCCTTATCCAGCATCAAGAACTTAATGTTATCTAGAAAGCAGGTAAAGTCACGTGAAGTATATCTGAAGATATTTCAAAAGTGCAGTATATTGAGTGGAAAAGAATTCCAAAATCCAATTGTTAATTTTCTTTTGCAGATATAGAAGCTAATTTTAATTTGTTTTAAGCCTATAGATAAGAACTGAGGGGTGCCAAAATGTTTGCCATTTTATTTTCCATTTTTAAAGATAGAGGCTGCTTTGTGAAACAATTGTTTTCTGGGTTAAAACTTTTCATGAAGGTTTTGGACTTCTTATGCCCTAAGTAGGGTTTGATGGTTTGTTCCTTTATGGGTCTTAGTATATTTCCATTCAGCTCCAGCGTAGTTGGACGGAAAAGCAGTGAGAGTTTTATGCAATTGCTTGTGATAGGTATTGAAAGATTTTGTAAATGATCCCCTCATTTAAAGATGTGCCATTCTGTACTTATACACTGACAGAGCCCCAGTTTTGTTCCTTTAAGTTTTGTTGCTCTGTGTCTACAACATTTTGTACCCCTTCAAAAGTCAACCACTATGGTCTCGACAGATGGTCTGTATTGTAGAGAGCTATAGTGAGGGTAACTTCAGCAATGGAGTGATCTAATCTGTGAGCTTGCTTCACTACAAAACTGGTAGAGAAAGAGTTGCGTAGAGTGGAGCTTAGACAGACATTTTTTTTATAAACTATCCAGGGTAAGAGCCTATTTTTTTAGGGAGGCCCACAATTACACCGAAAGTGATTCTCCATTTCTTTAGCTCTGGCTTCCACCATAGTGATCTTATGTTCCAGGGCGGTGAATTTAATAAGGACCAGGTAAAAAGAATCTTTGAAGTCACTAACCCTCCTTTCCACCTCATAGTATGGTCTTCCATGTGTTGCATATTTTGTCTAAGAAAAGGAAAGTCTGTTTTCATCTCATCAACTTTGTACATAATAAAATAATTATATAACTGTATTGCTTTATGTGATGCTTGATGGTTGAACTGCAGAGTCTGAGGTCACAAGGTAGCTGGGGAGGGGAGGGAGGGGGTTCCCCTTGTAAGGAGCAATTATGCAGTACTTTTCAAGAAAGGATGTCTCTGGATGGAGGAAAGAGGCCTGGGTTCCCTGGGCTGCAGCTGTGCCTAAGCTTTTGCAACAACAAATTTTGTCGCAAATGCGTTCATAAATTCCCCTTATCGTATTTAAAGCCCACTTTATCATCCACTTTTTGCTTTGAGGTTACTGGAGGATGTTGAGCAGTATACAATACACAGCTGTAACCTCCTACAGAAGAGAAATGGTAAATGCCATGACTTTTAGCAGGTTGAGGGATTACACAATTCATCACATACACTGCAGCCTGCAGTATCACCTGCTTTCAGTAAAGCTCATTAGTGTAAATATAAATTCAGTGTTGTTTTTTACTGAACCAAGTAATTATGGTTATACAGCTGTGAACAAAAGCTGACAGGTGACTACTTTAGCTTAGGGAAAACAGTTTGGCCATTCTGCTATGATCATGAATTTTATCGCAATGTGTAAAGGGGGTTGAAATACTGCGTCAGACAAATGTTGATGGCTTCAAGTCTGTATTGCATAGGAAAATCAAAAAATTGGCTAGACTAAATTCAGCTGGAAGTAATTGTGTAATTTGATGTAGTACTAATGCCTTGATTCAAAATACTGGAGTAAGCTCCTTTGTGGATTGTGTTCATTAGAAATCCTTATGTTCATTCATGATAAGCTTTGAAAGTTTGAAGGAATTTATCACACATTCACTCTTGCATGCATTTTCCTTTTCTTTTATTTGATTTCTAATCAGAGGTATGACTGTCGGGTAAAATTTAATACTATATTGCTGCGTGTTTGCTGTCATATTAGAGAAAAAAACAAAACCATTTTCAAACAGAAGATTTATTAAGATGTGTTTGAAAAGTGTAGCAATAAACAGAACACTGTACATAGGGATGAGTCATTAGATTACTAATAAAAACACCTTCTTGGTATTCATAACCTGTTCAATGTAAAATATTCAAATCTTGTTTTAGAAAAAGCCAAACAAGCTGCAAAAATAAACAGAGATGATTTGGAGGCAAGATTAAAAGAGGTCTATATGCTAATATTTGCATATTGTATTTAGTAATCAGCAAACCAGTTTATCTGAACAGCAAATGTATCCTTCCATGGCAATCAGATGTTTGCCACAGTTCACTAATTTACTAGGGAACTAGTAGAGGTGTCAGTTGGACTCTTTACCAGTTCCCTATTTACCTATGTAATATGCATGCGGAGAGTACTTGACAGGCTCATCTCTCTTCTTTTGCCTCAGATCCCTAGTGGCAATAATAACAAATCAGACCCTTGGTCACTACTCTGGTCCCAGTCACTTAATTCTTTAATACTCCAACAGCTAATAGTGGGAGGAATCTAAGATCCTGAAGAGAAGTGAAGATAGAGTGACCATTTTATTCTGGTTGTTTTGTCTTTTTCCCTTGAGGTTGAAGCTAGCGTTCAGCGTGGTGTATTAGATTAATAATCTAATACCATTGATCTATTGAAAATGTATGCTCTACCTCTGCTTTGCAGTGACAATATCTCTATCATAAGTTCTTTGGTCTTTTCTCTGCCCCAATGCCTTATAACTGTCCCAGCTTATTGTGGTGAAAACCTTTGCATCTTTAGAAATCTCACAAAGCTATCAGACAGGGCCTACTGCCCTGGCAACTCTTTACTCCCTGATCCTTCCCAGGGTGTGCACATTTCCAGTCAGAATTGCTTTATTTTCATTGACACCACAAGCCACAACAGCTTATTTAACCTCCCTGGCGGTATGATTATTCAAGATTTTAGCATCCCAAAGCGGTACAATGTTTTTCATGGAAATTTGTTGTTTTATATTGTAGGTCTGTAATTCTTAGTAAATCTTAGGAACAACTCACCTAAATCTGTCCAAACAAGAGTCCAGTAGATATCCCAGGTATGACAAAGTTTGAAACACGAAATAAAAAAATTATAATATAATAAATTA
>NW_017307513.1:100649-112232 GCF_000935625.1 Nanorana parkeri
TTTTTTATAATTATTTATTATATTATAATTTCTTATAATTGTGAAAAAGTGTCAGGCAGGGCACTGGACAAAGCTCTAGGGACAAAATTGAAGTGAAATAGTTTGATACATAAGTGTAATCATAGCAGATTACGTTGTATTGTGTGTATTCTGTGTACATTGCAACTTTTCACTTTTGAATTTCCCGTCGGCTGTGACGCCCGAAAACGAAACTAAAAGTCAGATGCCGGCATTTGACTTTTAGTTTCGTTTTCGGGCCCTGTACAGCAGAGGACGCCGCGGGCTCGCAGGGACAAGGTAAGTGACACTTTGTGCATTCCCAAGTCTGGCTCGGGGTTACTGCTCCTGTTATTGAAAATTAACCCCGAGCCAGACTCCGGAATACCGCCAGGGAGGTTAAGATATGTTCCAATACTTGCCTTGATGCATTAATTTAATCATATTCTACTACATATTCTCATGCAGATCTGATCAGCAATGTGTGCAAAGTGGTTGTTCAGCGGACGATTTGACATTTTTTGGATGTGGTTTGATTGGCAATGTCTAAATGTAAATTGATTTCTTAAAATTCACTTCACTGCTTCATCTAATTTGGCTCTGAGCTCCTGTTACGGAGTTATTTTTTTTGTCTTTTGAAAATTAAAGTAAGCAGTGTGTGAAATAGGCTAATAGTGAATAATAACATAAAACCACAATTGTTTTAATTTTTCCAAAAGGTTTTTAAGCTATTTGCTATTAGGCAAATGTTGATTAAATCAATTGCAATGGATACTTCTCCTTGATGTTTAAAAGTGTTAGTTTCCTGCGGAATCAGTTGGTTCCCTGAGTTCTAGCCTTGATATTCTGTTTTGGGGTGGCTCCTTTCCCTTGCGGGGGCCCTATGGAGCCACCCTTATGTGTGCTAGTAAGTTGTGTGTGTCCTGACAAACACACAAGCACATCAAGGGAATCCACATGTTTGCTCCCTGCTCTGCACCTCTCCCTCCTCCTTCTCCATGGTAGTAAATTGACAACTGCTAGAGACTGTGCTCTCCCTTGTGATCTTGTAATTGACAGGAAGTTCAGGGAAGTTGAGCTGAGAGAGTTGAAGCCAGTTGGTTGGAAACCTGATGGCTGTAACTGCTTGGGCAAAAATTTGAAGAAATACTTTACTGGTTAATACTGTATATGTGTTTTGATCTGGATTCATGATTGTAAAAGGTGTGAGAGCTTAATACTACTTTAACTAGAATGCCAGATCTTGTGTCTTCTTAGGTTGTCCCAGAAGTTCCTCCGGGAAAAGGCTTGCTGAGGGAAGTAAAAATAAATTCCCCAGCCCACTAATTACTTGGGTAGGTTTACTTTCATATAAATTTGTGCTTGAACTATCATGCAATAAAAGGTATCAAAATCATTATGTTGGCATCAGTATACCAACTAGAGTGATTTTGGTCACTCCCATTTCCCACATAACATTAAAATGGTTGATTTTGATTAAGAAAAGCACAGACAGACATACCTTTTATCATTAGAAAAGAAAGTGTAATAACCTCCAGTGGTCCAGTTCAGTTGCTTATACTCTAAATCCGATGTATTTTCAAAACCTGTTATTCCATCTGTGCTTTTCGTGCTTTAGTATTGCTGCAGGCAGTTCTGCTCCCCACAGATGGCTTTAATAACCGCTACTCTTAAAATAAAAATTTGCCTCCCTTTGAAAATACTGTGAAGTAAGAATAGAGTTTGCCCATTTCATTCTGTAGTTTTTTTCTCTCCTCCCCTAGGGTTGAAGCTAGCTTTCAGCTAGGGTATTAAATGAATAATGGATGTCCCTGTTATTGAAATGAAATTTATCTGTTGCCTTTCAGCATTTGATACAGACGATAGTTAGTGTTTGTAGTTTGTTGTAGAGCTTGCGTAGTTCTTAATACTGAATGCCTTACAAGGAAAAAAATACTATTATTCTAATGTCTGCATCCCACAAGAAATTCAGTTAGTGAACCTCAGCTGATGAGGTTTAAAAAGGAATCAATGCCTTCTTTTTTCTTTGTATTTTCTCTTTGATTGTCTTATCCTTGGAGCTGTATTAGTAATGTTCAATCATTTTCTAGAAAATAAAAAAACAAATGGCTTAGCAGTACACAGTAAAATATATCTATCTTCAGGCAAAAGTAAAACCAAACTCAAGATTTATTTGGCAGTTTTACACTATAATTTTGTATTATATTATCACAAATGAAAACAGACTTAAACATATACAGGGCCATATTCACAAACACTGACCCGTTCAGATATTGAAGGCTGATCAGTACAAGCATCACAGTCAAGCAGTGTATGGATTTGGTCCCAAAAAATAGCAAGCACTTACATTACAAAATGCTCATGATCACAAGAGGGCATTTTCCAAATGTAGCCAGAATGTAGTCTTTGGTTATGATACGGACTGTCAGTGTTTTATATCTGTGTGTGCACAGCTTTTAATCATATTACAGGGTGTTTTGCACGAGGGGTACTTGAAGCCTACAAGAGGAAGTGAGATTAAGGGGCCCACTTTCAAGTGACTGAAAAGTGTGTGTGCCTTACTGTGAGGGTGTGTGGTTACATTGGCACCTTATTCCAAACCAGTATAGAAAAATAATTTTGATAACAAAAGTTTTCATTCTGTTTTTTGTTAGCAGCAGGATAGCCAACCACACATGTCCACTTTTTCTATTCATATGCTACCAGAAATAGACAAAGGCTGATCCCATGTATCAAAAGCTTATCAGATGCTGCTTTCATTTAACAAACACCTTTTGGAGACCACATGTAAAAAAAAAAGGACAGTTGGAGACCGCTTTAATGTTAAATCAAGCACACCATTGTTTTCCCTTTATTCTAGAAAGTAGACTGTCCAAGTTTGGTCAATATCATAATTGAATGTAGTATGCCAGAAGCATAGCTCGGTAGCTGAAAATCAAATAAAACAGTAACGTCAGATAACAAGCTATGCAAAAACACTAGCAGCAGCAAAAAAAAGAAAAGAGAAAATTCCAAGTACACAACATTCTACGACATGTTAATATTTGTCCTATACAACATACTGTATGTCTGTGCCCACACAGGAGGTGGTATCCAAATACAGGGCAGTTCTAGTTCCACAACAGGCCTGGATGTCATGGAATGACCTGTTAAATATGCCCCTGGAAGTTTTTTGTTTTATCTGGTAACTGCAAAAAATGGTTGATCAGAAATGCAATGCTGTCTTGTGTCCTTTGTACTCTTCCTCTGTTTTCTCAAATATGCTATTTAGTCCTCTTTCTTTTTGTCATCAACTACAAAATCATTAGGCTTCATGTTGTAGAGATCTAACTTTGAGAGCGATTGAGTAGTTTAGCAAAAGAGCTGAACACCTTTCTTGGCAGATCAACTGGTATTTTCCTGCATTTACAGGATCTTTAAGGGCTTGTTCACACGACGTCCGGATTCTGCCTGGACCAGATCCGTGCGCTCATGCACCCAAAATGTATCCCTATGTGTTTTATGGGCTACAGTTCTCACGAGCGCAGTCCGTTCCGGTCCGGACAGAAAAAATACCGCATGTCACATTTTGTCCGGTCCGGAAATGCACGAACGCAACGAAAACGCACTGCACTGCAGCTAACATACTGGCAGCCCCACTGCCACTGGCAGAGGGAAGAATGGGAAATAACTAATAATAACAAATAATCAATAACTGTTTTTGTCACAGTGAAAATATTTTACACTTTCAAATGTTTGTAATGTAAATTAAAATGCTAAAAATCCCAGCAAAATGCACTTGAATTCCAGTGTGTAACACTGAAAAATGTGGAAAAAAACTTTTTCACGTATCTAAATTTTTTATTAAACTGGCACAAAGTAGCTAGTGTTTAAAGTAATAACTTTATGGTTACTTAATTTTAATTTTATTTTAAGCAATTTTCAAGCTCCTTAATTGAAACGTTCATATTGATGGATTTTAACACAGCAGGGTGTTCTATTAATGTATTCAGTTTTAGTTTTTTTTATGCATTCTAGCACATTTCGAACCAATGTTTAAATATACATATAACAGTCTGTCTAGAAGTGTTTATCGAGCATGTAACTACAGCAATAGAAGCATGGTCTGTTTCCTTATAGTCTGTTACAACCCACTGTGTTAGTGTTAGCAACCTTGTAATTATATATCTGTTGGCTTAAATTAAATATTATCCTTCACTTGTGTTCTGATCTGAATTTTCTGCATAAATTACCATGAAAGCATGATAGAGCATTGTGTCTCTTATATGACAGCATTCATCAAGTTCTAATTTAATAATTCAGCATTGTTCTGTGGTCATTGTTGGTTTCTTTTTACTTTATAATGTTATAATTTCCTTTTTTGCTGATCAGAGACTGATAACATTGAAACATTTTGCTCTTGAACATTGTCTGATTGAAAACTGCCATGTTGACTTTCTCATATCCTCTTTTATCAGACTTTCAGAAATAGTATTTTAGTATATTTGAAGATGCAGTTTGATATTAATCCATTTGTGTTCAGTTTGCTTACACAGTTTACAGCATAAAGTGCCTAACCTTTGATTGAAACCTACACTTGGGCCTTATTGTCACTAAAACAAACATGATCATTGTAATTTCCCTTTTTCAACCTAAAAATAATTAAATGTACATTCCAGTCAAAAAATACATGCAGGTGGGTTTGATTTAATAAAGGAGAAGAAACAGCTCACTTAGTAAATTAAATAAGGTGAAGCTGTGTTTAGTTTGAATACCCAATCATGTGCAAATGAAATCTGAAAAAAAAACAGGTATTCTTGGTGGTAAAGTACAGGACTAGGGATGCACCGATACCGATACTATTATCGGTATCGGTGCCGATACTGAGTATTTGGGCGAGTAATCTCCCTTTTCCTGTCCAAGCTCCCTCAGCTGGGGCAGTAAGTACCTCTTCAGTTGTTTGCCATCAGGCTTGTCTCTCTCATGTTTTTAAGGTTGCATCCTGGGCTTCAGTTCACACTTTGACCAACTTTTACAAAATGGACAATGCATCCTTAGAAGATGCCAGTTTCCGTCATCAATTACAGTCAGCGTTGTGAGCTGTAGTTTTGACTGTTGTTTTTGTTGGGTTCTCCCATCCCTGTTTTAAAGAGTTAGGGGATCATCCCATGGTTCATAATTAATCACCTCCCTTTCTTCTTGTGTTGGTTAGAAGTCCAGTGAGATACTCGCCTCCCTTCCCTCTTGGGTTGGTTATTTCTATTGTGTAGTGTATTGCATTGCCGCAAATGAGCAGGATATGTAGAAGAGGTTTATGTCTCCTAGGGGCTTGCCTCAAGTTTTTTTCATCCTAGTGTCCAATCCTCCTATAGGCAGCAGTATATTCAATGGGTCATGAATATGAAACAATGTGTCCCTTTATGGTCTTCAAGAAAGGGAGTTGATGCTAATTACAAAAATCCACTTTTTTGCTTGCACATGATTGGATGATAAAATTCAGCTTAATTTTACTACATCTTAACCTCCCTGGCAAAATTCCAGAGTGTGGCTCGGGGTTAATTTTCAGTACAAGAGTGGTAACCCCGAGCCACACTCTAGATTGCGCAAAAGTGCCACTTACCTTGTCTCTGCGAGCTTGCGGTGCCCTCTGCTGTGTTCGCCTGGCTGATGCCGGCATTCGGCTTCCAGTTTCGTTTTCGGGCGTCACAACGGAGGGCAGGGCCGGCGAGAAATTCAAAAGTGAAAACATGACATTTACACAGAACACACACAATACAAGAAACAGCAAATTGCCATGAAAAACAATGTACCGCTTTGGCAAGCTAAAATCCTCCATAATCATACCGCCAGGGAGGTTAATAAGCTAAGTAAACATTCACTTTGCAAAGTAAACAAAAAGTATTCCCTTAGTAAATCAATCTTGGTGTGTATTGAATGTGTGTTACCATGGCGCACATGTTCTGCTGTAGCTTTGTATGTGATTTACATCATCACATTATTAGAATATGTTTTGTATTAACGTAAAATAGATCTAGACTCGAACTAGAGAAAATTAACTTTAAAGTATTTTTAATCTAAAAAAATTTAATTTTTAAAGGCTGTTTTCACTTTTTTATCCTTTTTGCATCCCAGTGCTGCTAACTTCCGCTGAAGTGCATGCACATAGAAGTGGCTGCAGTGGGGCTCACTGCAGCCACTTCTATGTGCACGCACTTCAACAAGGCCTGTGCATTGTTGCTCTGAATTGACTTCCTGATGCTGACAATGATTGAACACACCAGTGCAGGTTTTGGAGACATGGCCACGTGCAGTTTCCATTGGGAGTACTCGTAACACGGTAACATTGGAAGAGCACTTTGGGAGACAGTTGTCACCCCATAACAGGAAGTGTCCACTCAGTTTTGCAGTATAATTGGGTATTATTTTATTGAAAGCCGCAGATTGAAGAAAATCTGAAAACAGCTTTTGAAATTGCATTACCATTTAAAACGTATGTTATTTTGTTTTTATTGGGTTTAAATCTATTTTAAGTGCTCCAGCTTTTTTCTTTTTCTAATTCTTCTTTTTTTTATTCACACAGGGCCAGGAAAAATATAACATTACCAAATATGAGAACATTTCATTGGTATGTTCCTTATTAGAAAATCTTCTTCAGGAAATAAAAGAACAGGAAATGTTGCATTCTGAAACCATTAATGATGGAACAAATCTGGTTGTACAGAGCCTTTATCACACAGTACTACAGATTTCTGATGGTTTTCCATTGCTAAGTATTATCTTGTGGAGGCTAACAACTTTGTTTTCATACATAAAAACTGAAGACAGTTGATGTTTGTGTCCAGTCAGTCCACCAGTTGTTGGAAGTCGATATTTATACATGTGATATGTCCTCAACTTAGATCCATTATTTGATGTTGTTATTATGTGTTGTACCATTTCAATTTTTGAAAACAGAATTTGACCTGTTTTAAAAAATACACTTGAGTAACCAGAAAATGGCATAGTGCCGTATGTTAAAGCAGAGTGTTACACTTGAAAAAAAACTGGTTATGCTAGGAATTTTTTTAAGAGACTATGGGGGGAATTTACTAAAATTGGAGCAGTGTGCACTGTAGCCAATCAGATTCTCTCTTCATTGTGTTCAGTTAAGTTTCGAAAATTAAAGCTGATTGGTTGACATGCAGAGCTGCTCCAGATTTTGTCTGCACAAGTCTCGCTAAATTCCCCTCTGTGTCTCTGTCATAAAACTCTTCTTTCTCTTTTTTTTCTAAGAAGTGTCTGTAACACTGCCTGAGTCATCTAGGTAGTGAAGCATACACTCCCAGAATCTGTCAGATACTAAAGAGGTGGTGCTTCTGAGAAGATAGCACTGCCAGCCATGGAGTGGAAAGAGAGAACACTATGTTGCATTGGGGAATAGGACAAACCCAGAGGAAGGTTTGCCGCAATGTTGTATGCTGTGCATACTTGCACATTATCACCAGTGGATCCCAGTTCCCCTCCCCATTTCCTGTTTGGTTATGCTTTTATGTTTAATATTTGAATAACTTAAGGTAAAGTTGTATTTATATGTAATGTAGCCCTCTACACATCTAAATGATCACACTCCTTAATAAAGTCTACACTTTTATATCAGCCACCATTTTAAAGTAAAACTGCAGTCATTTTACATATGGTTTAGGTATGTATTTTAAAATACCAACTTGGTATAAATAAGCCTGTGTACTGATGTTTAAAGAAAAACTTGCCTTTTACATGGTTTCTAATTATTTTTTTACATGGTGGAAGGGGGAATTTATGCATACTTTGCTTACTAGTTTTGCATTGTTGATCCTCCTAGCTTACTGCAAGTCTACAAGGTCTGGTGGAAAAAAATACAAATGAAACACAGACAATGTTTCTAATAGAGATTTTATGATCTTTGCCTAGACTTTAGGTCACATGAGGAAACTCGTAGCAAGAAAAAAGTACTTTTTGCTTAAATGTGATTAGGTATTTCTAATATGTTCCTATATGATCTACTGGAAATGTGAATTTGAATGGGTCTATTTCAAATGATTATCACGTGGATTAAAATAAGAATATGGTATTGGGGACAGCATTCTACCAGGGTCCAGATATATACATAAAAGGTGTTGGGCCCATTTTCTGAATAAAAAGATAAAGTAAGTATATACAATTTGACCAAAATAACTGCAAGGCTTTAGGCCTCATGCACATGGAAGTATTGATTTAATCAGGATCCTGCTGCCAGTAAGATACTACATAAAAAGTTGTCCATACTGCATTTAAACTGTATGGAAATACTACCGCTTATTTCTACATGATCTGAGGAGCATGCATTCAGTGACTGAGCCACTGCTGCTGATTACACACTAATGTTTACCTTCTTGCTCATAGGACAGTGGCACAGGAGCAGAATGGCCATCATTCAGAATAACTGAGGGTGGAAGTTATTCTGCACCTGTGCCTCCACTGCAAAAATGACTCATTCAGGGGGAGATGTAAACCTCAATAGCATATAATCCCTTGTTGATATTTACACATTGGCCTTGATTTAACTAGGCAGCGCCGGTGGTGCACAACACCCATATATGATGTACTCATGTAAATGCAGCGCTGGAAAAAATCCCAGGAGCCAGGAAGCCAATGCTTCTTAAAAATCACAACTGCCAGATCTGGGATCTGGATCATGAGGGCGCATGCGCGGGCACCGCTAAGATGGACGCTTAGCGTGTGAGCTCCGCACTACGGCAGCTGCAACATCCCGATCTCGGCTTTCAGCGGCCCCTATAGAGACTCACCACTACCGGAGGTGCCGTCGGTGGGCTAGGGCGGCTATCCGGTGGAGCTGGCGGGCCACAGGCTGGTCTTGTGCCGAGCACGTCGGTCATGCTCGTGGGAGACGATGGCTCCTCCTGCTCGCTGACGGACGGTGGCTGCACTGGATGGGGGAACCGGGCACTCGGCTAGAGGAGCTGGGTGGCCTGAGCCTGTGGTTATCGTTATAGACCAGGATGAAATAGGTCGTCCCAGACAGTGCAAGCATACATGCACCCAAGGAAGGAAGTCCTCCTGGAGATGGGGCTCCCAGCTGATAAAAACTGCTCCTATAGGATTATATGAGAAACTGAAGATACAGCGCATGTGAATCCATATTACCTGCTGGAAGTTTCACCTTTCCTCAGACGAATTGCAAGTATTAATGAAATATATTATTACTGCATAATACAGCATAATACAGCTATTGAAGCCTATACTGGATTTAAGGATTTTTTTTGCTTATATGGAATTCATTTTTTGGCATCAAATTAAGAGATTGGGGGATTATGGATTACAGAAGTGATCTATAAATTACATAAGTGATTATGAATGGCAAAGGAACGCATTATAGACACTCGAGGCTTTAACTCGCACGGCTTCCTCTAATCAGGTTGTAACTTGACACCTGAATGATTGAGTAAGTGACGGACTGTTAGTTTCTGATATTGTGCGTTATATATACAATAAGAGCGGAGATTACTCCTCAATGGCCGGGGGAAGGCCCAAAAACAAGGGTCGGTGACCCGGAAATCAAAAATGGCCATGGCACCATCTTCATCCCCCATACAGCAAAAACAGATGCAAGTTGGACATAGTGATGTAGAGGACTCCTCCGACTCCATGCACCGGACTACAGCAAGTACAGATTCCCCTGATCAAAAATCACCGGCATCAACTGCCTCCCTTATTGAGCGTACAATGGAGGAGATATTATCCACCCAGAGAAACTTTCCAATCGAACAAAAATCCCTGCGTGTGCCGCAGGGTGATTACATTTCATTGGAAATGGCTGATGATCATCCTCTAATCATTAAATTGACGGACATTCTAAATAAAGGGTTGGCGCGTACAGCAAAGCAAATTACAGCAGAGATTAAGATGGATATACAGGAACTGGGCACTCGGATCGATGCTATTGAGCAAAAAGTTGATGCTACAGTTGTTTGCACTAATAAAAATATTTCTGATATCCAAACTATCCAGATGCAATTAGATGAAGCTCGGGCTAAAATTGACGATCTGGAAAACCGATCTCGAAGAGGTAACTTCAGGATTAGAGGACTGCCAGAATCTATCACTGACCTTGAGGCCACGGTTCGAATGTTTTTGAAGGACACTGTCCCTGATATTCCAGATCATAAGTTGGAAGTGGATAGGGTCCACAGGGCGCTTACTACACCTCGCCCAGATGGCCCCCCTCGTGATGTTTTTGGTGAAACCGCATTATTTTCAGACTAAAGAAATATTGATGGCGAAAGTTCGGAATCTTCAGGATTTGCAGATTGCATCGCACCCAATACAAATCTTTGCGGATATCTCCCCTGTCACTATCCAGAAGAGGAGAATTTTAAGACCTCTCCTTCAAATCTTGACGAAGAATGCCATCAAATACAGATGGGCTTTCCCATTACGAGTGTACTTTTTCTTTAAAAATAATCGTACTCTTTCTCCACCGTGCCGGAGGGGGAAATGTTACTCTCACACCTGGGACTGATGGCAATGGAGCTCTTACAATCAGGCAAGAATTCTCCGCAAGATATTATGAATAGGGGGAGTACAACTGGCCCGTTACTACCACTCTGGGAACAGCCACATTTACGGTCTTCAGCCCCTACTATTTTGTCATGATGAGAACTCATGGGGAAGAAAAATTTATTGAGCCTCAATTGACAACTTCAAGTTATCTTGTAAGATTGCCAGTAATACATTCTAGGGAACTACTCGGCTGGCGTTTCCTTTTCCTTCTCTCCCCCCCAGGACTATTGAAACTCAGTGGCGTAACAACCGGGGGGGCAGCAGGGGCGCGGGCCCCGGGCGAACTAGGGGGGCTCTCCATGTCTGAGCGGACCAAGCCAAAATTGAAGCCTAGGGCAATGACATTGATATTGTTTGAAAGCCTATTTTTGGGGTGAAAAGAGGGTAAATAGTAAATGTAAAATTTAATTTTCCCAGATGTGGAGAAGGTGCATGTTAACCACTTCAAGACCAGGTGTTTAGACCCCCTTCCTGGCCAGGCCATTTTTCAGTATTCAACGCTGCGATACTTTGACTGACGTTTATTCCGTCATGCAACGCTGTACTGAAATGAATTTTATACCATTTTTTGGGGACAGATAGAGCTTTCTTTTGGTGGTATTTAATCACCACTACGGGTTTTATTTTTTATTATAATTAGGAAAAATTATTGAAAATTTTGAAAAAAAAAATTGCTATTAATTGATAAATGCTGATAAGAGCTACTTGAACTAATTATTTCACTTGGAGCACAAGGTATTAGATTACTATACCCCAATTGAAAACTACAAGCCCTCTTCTGTGGTCAAGGAACAGCACATATCTGGATATGAGTTAATATTTGATGTACTTTACCGCCTTATACAAAATCCCTGCTGGGCCAGAAGGGGGTTACTCCTGTCCCCTCATCAGAATTAGGAAGGTTGTAGAACTATGCAGCTATAGTTTATGGGGCTCTCTTTTGTATTTTGGCTTTACAATTTACTTAATTTTTTAACCTTTTGAATATATGTATATATAAATTTATTTTTATTTTTTTTCCTTTTTATC
>NW_017307513.1:112523-124097 GCF_000935625.1 Nanorana parkeri
GGGGGGGGGCTCGCCCTGTATAAAGGGACTTGGTAACGCAAATGGTATTTACATAGCTCAAAGAGCTAAGCGGTGGGTATAGAAGTGAGCCGGGGAAACGACTGCTAACCACTTAGATAAAGTAAAGTGCGGGTGTAGCACAAGGTGGATTTGATCGCTATTATAAAACACATAGAGACCACAGTAGTAAATACTGAATAAGGGGTATTTGGAGGGAGATATTTATTTATATACTCTTTTCTCCTTCTTTTCCTTCTTGCACTTTTCACAATGTATACGATATAACGCACAATATACGGAATGGGTGGATTAAGGGGGGCACATAGCTGAATTTGAGGTTAAGAAACACGAGGAGGAATTACATTAAATGGGGAGTTGAAGACAACACACTACCTAAGTTAATAACAATTAATCAAAGTGAAGGGTTACGTAATATGGGGAACACTGAAACACTAATTAACACTGAACACTTGAAGTAGCACTTAATAGTACACAAATTTAAGGGGGAATCATGGGGGGAGGGTAAAATGTAAAATGCACAGATATAACTATAGGGTATTTAGATTGAGAGGTTAGGGGGACACTAGTGGGAGGTAGTTACCAGCTGACTGACTTACGGTAGCTTATAAGTATAGAATAAATAGTATCAGAATTTAGGGAAATGCCAACCATGGAGAGTTGACCCCAAGATGGTACAGGAGGGGAGTGAAGACAGGAGGTCGAAAGCAGGAGCCTGATCCTATTAGATCCAATAGTGGGGGGTTTCCCCTACATGTGTCAAGAAAGAGAAGTGAACTAGAACACTGGAAAGACCCGAATATCTGTCTTGGATCAATAGAGAACTATAAATCCCCTTAAAGGGACGGTAATAGTGATAGTTACAGCATAATTTAAATCTGAGTGTTTTTTAAATTGTGAGTACTGATGGGTTAGATAAAGTCTACTAAAAGGCTGAATTTGGGTAGTAGACAGGTTAAGGGCAGATCCAATGCCTGGCTACACTCAATTATTTAATTAAAGTTCAAAGGATTAAATATGTAGCTTCATATGACTTTAGGATATAGTATAGGTGGAATTAAGGGTCACTAGAGGCTATCGAATTTTAGTTATGGCTAGCGGATTGAGGGCTGCATCTTGGAGCATCCAGCGAGTAAAGTGCCAATAGAATCTAATTCAGGCTTCCTATAACTCCTAGGGAGTCCAAGTACTCTAGAATCCTTGGTGTAAGTAGCTCTGGGAGCCAGGGACCCGGGGGATGGCAGTCTCAATCAGTTTTTGATATCTAGACTAGTCTACAAAATATGGACTTCATACTAAAATGGAACAAGAAACAGCTGTTTATGTCAGATCTATATTATGTTTCATAGCCGGGGCGGGGTTAAGCTGCCGTATGTAGTCGTGCGCCCTCACTTGACCCGAACATGGGGAGTACCCCGGGTTCGTGTTGAGTGAGTCACCCGTATCGGGTGACTCGTAAATTGTATTTCGATAGGGTACCGAGGTGCCCTAGGTGTTGGTATTCATGTTTTGTGTTATGTTGCTACGTGTGTTTTTTGGTTTGTGTGGTTAAAGTAATCTACCTTTTTCTTTCTAAGGACTTTCCTTGATTTCCTTTTAACTTTTTCTTATTAAGTCGGGGGCTAGGAGGGGGGACCAAAGGTGCTAGGTTGTATTCCCACATGAGGGGGGGGGGGATGGTGACTTGGGTCAGGTTACGATTATTGTGGGAAAGCAGGTGTCAAACTGGGGATAGGATGGACTATGTACAATCAGTAGGATACTATGGTTTCTGGCGGAGCTGAGATTCGTATAGCCACACACAATGTTCAGGGCTTTAACTCGCGCGTAAAACGGCGAGTAGCCTTTAACTATTACCATTCACAAAAAATAGATGTGCTCTTTCTCCAGGAAATGCATTTTGTTAATAGTTATAATCCATCTTTTATACACAAACATTATACGCAGTTTTATTTAGCCAATGCGGCAGATAAGACTAAAGGGGTAGCCATTATGTTCGCTAAGCATATACCTTTTCAATTACATTTAGAACTTAAAGACCCCGAAAGACGTTACCTACTGTTGAAAGGCACTATAGGGGACCAGTTGTTTACGTTTATCTCTTATTATGCCCTTAATGTCGCTCAAATCCCTTTTTTTATTCAGCTTTTTACGGTTCTTTTGCCGCATATAGAGGGTATGGAAGTACTAGCGGGGGACTCAAACTTAGCTCTAGATCTGAGTATCGATAAATCTCATCCCCACAGTACTAAACTGAAACATCCTCCTAAAGGTGGATTAAGGCTGGCAAAACTCCTCCACTTGCATAATGTGGTGGACGCGTGGCAGGAGTGTAACCCCTCTACTAGGGACTACACTCACTTCTCTCACGTTCATTCAACTTATGCTCGTATAGAAACCAATTTTTGTTACACCCCGGATGTTTGTTGGTAGTAGATCGGTAAAAATTAGAGAGGTCTCTTGGTCTGACCATGCTATAGTCATAATGACTTCTTCTTTGGCCCAATCCGTTTGAGGAAGGGGTCACTGGAGAATTAATGATTCACTCCTTAGTGATCCAGGGATAGTTGCAGAAGTCTAGAGCGCATTGATTGAATACTTTCGAATTAACACTCCATCAATATCCTCGTCAATTACCAATTGGGAGGCTCACAAAGCTACTATAAGAGGGCATCTTATCTCTATTGCTACACGTAAAAAACGCCAACGGGCATCTCACATCTCTAAATTAGAAGGGGAATTGCTGACTTTGACCCAGGTATATAAACAGAATCCCACAAAGGCTCTTCGAGAGCGTATTGACCAGATACGACGATCTCTAAATCTGGCCCTTACAATGGTGGCGGAGCGCAGCCTTCGTTGGTCTCAACATAGATTTTACTCTCAGGGGGACAAAATTGGCCATTTATTGGCAGTTAAACTAACACCAAAACTTCGTAATTATTCGATTCCCAAAATAAGATGTGCGAATGGAACTTACTCGCAGAACCCCAAAGTGGTTATTCAGGAATTCGAGTCCTTCTATACTAGATTGTACGCTGACACCTATGTTCCACCGAAGCTGCTAATACAGCAATTCTTGAGATGGCACTCCCTAACTTAAATCCTGGACATGTAGCTTTATTGGAAGAACCAGTTACTCAACTCGAAATTAAACAAGCAATTAAACAGGCCAAAATATCCTCGGCCCCTGGTCCGGATGGTTTTTCAGCTAGCTACTATAAGAAATTTGAAGAGATACTTCTTCCTCATCTCAAAGCCCTTTTTCTAGCTATTGGCAAGGGGGAGTCTTGAAGTTCATATATGAATGAGGCATTTTTAAGTTTAATCCCTAAACCTAATAAAGATCCGGGAGAAATAGCTAACTATAGACCTATATCTTTAATTAACAATGACCTTAAACTGCTTACAAAAGTTTTGGCAAATAGAATTAATTCTTTTCTGCCCACCTATATTTATAAAGATCAGGTGGGGTTTATCAAGGGGAGACGGGTCAGACCAAATCCGTAGAGCAATCGACATGATATCCTTGTTAAAATCAGGGTGAGGTACAACTCCAGGAGTTGCCGGATTGTTGCTTTCTGTGGACCTACAGAAAGCTTTCGAATTCAGTATCCTGGACCTATCTCTTTACGCTTTTGGAGGAATGGGGGTTTGGTACTCAGTTTATTCGTCTGCAACGAAACTTATATTCCTTTCCATCAGCTATTATTAAGATGCAGGGATTTAAATCAACTTCAATTTCGATCCACAAGGGCACCAGACAAGGCTGCCCCCTTTCGCCCTTGCTATTCGCATTGGCGATTGAGCCCCTTGCTATCTCGATACGAGAGACATCAAAGGGGTTCAATGTGGCGCCAAAGAACATAAATGTGCTCTCTTTGCAGATGACTTACTGTTGTTTGTAACGCAACCGTTGATTACCCTCCCTAATGTAATGTCTTCCCTTGATAGATTTGAGAAGATGTCTGGGCTTCAGATAAATGCAACCAAGTCCTTGGCTTTGAACATCAATCTCCCCCTCGAGGTAGTGAACACGTTAAAAGGGGCGTTCTCTTTCTCCTGGCCGTCTACTACGTTACCCTATTTAGGGATTAATCTTACCTCCTCGTTCAATCTTTTGTATCAAGCGAATTACCCTCCTATTTTTAGGAAACTGAGGGAGGACCTGGATAGGTGGGCGTCCTATAACCTATCCTGGCTAGGGAAAATAAACGCTATCAAAATGACTCGTCTTCCGCGATTGTTATATTTATTCAGAGCTCTTCCTATCCCGGTCCCCAGATCAGAAATGGCCGGATTCCAATCCACTTTGGTGAAATTTATATGGGGAGGTAAAGGTCATCGTCTACCGAGGACCACGCTTTATAGTACCAGAGAGTCCGGGGGATTAGGGGTCCCAAATATACATAACTATTATCGGGCTGCACGTATAGCCCAGTTATCTGTAATATACTCTAAAGAGGAGCCACCAGATTGGGTAACCATGGAATCCGAGGCAGCTAGAGATAAGCCTTTAGACCTATTGAAATGGCTACCCTCTAGATCAGTGCTTCTTAAAGTGTGGGTCGTGACCCAATATGGGGTCCCACAAGTGAACAGGGGGGTCGCGATCTGAGTCCCCGGCTAGGACCGCCATCAGGGGGGTTGTGTGAGGGGCCCAGCCGGCCGGGGAGGCCTGGGCTCCAAGCAAGAATGTTTTTCTTTTCGTTTAATGTGCAGTGTAGTGTAGTTTTTAAGGTCGCATACCCCCCACCTCTGTGCACTTGGTACCTTCCTGAGCACGTGCATGCAGGAAGGTTTTTTTTTGGGTTTTTTTTGGGTTTTTTTTACATTGACGGAGCTTCCTTTAACCCAGCAGAAGTGGAGCACAGCTGCTGGAGGTAAAGATAAGGAGGGAGAGGGGGCTTAGTAGTAGGTGGTAATGACACACTGACTGTCCGTCCACGGCGGGGGGGAGAGGAGGAGAGAAACACTGACTGACGCTAGGGGAGGGGAACACAGACGTTGAGGGAAAGAGGGGAGAGACACCGTCCGATGCTGGGGTCCCCTAAAAATTTCCTCGGCCAAAAAGGGGTCACGAGTGGAGAAAGTTTAAGAAGGCCTGCTCTAGATTAGGTCCACCCATTATGGCCCCCACCCTCTCCAATTCTTTAGTTCTCTGGGACCAGGTAAAAACCCATAGAAACATCAGTTCGCATCATTCGCCACTGGCCCCTTTGTATCAAAATCCGTTATTTGCACCTGGAAATTGCTCTAAATCTTTCCAATGGTGGCTGGACAAAGGCCTATATAGAATCGGCCAATATTTTAAGAGAGGGACACCTCTGACCTTGGAATACTGTAGGGAGCATCTAGACATGCCATCATCGGAGTTGTTTCATTATTATCAGATTACTCATTTTTTACGTAAGATAACAGCACGAAGTGAACTAGGTGGAAACCTCAGCCCGTACGAACGCTGGTGCCTCCACTCTATCAACCAAAGAGGGACTATCTCCCTACTGTATTCCACAATGTTAGACTCTCCTCCCAAACAGCCATACATGTGGGCCTGGGAGTGGGACTTGAGCAGGGAAGAGTCGGAGGAGGCATGGAGGTCTCGCTCAAGAATGACAACCAAGGGCCTGCTTAATGTCTCACTAGTGGAAGCCAATTTTAAGGTTTTCTCCAGGTGGTACCTGGTGCCCTCTAGACTTGCTCTTATGTATCCAGGATCATCTTCCCTATGCTTTCGAGGTTGTGAGCTGGGGGGCACCATGTATCATGTGTGGTGGGCTTGTCCCCGTATACGTACATTCTGGGGAAGGGTGTTTAACTTGATCTTTCGGGTCACGGGAGTGCGTGTCCATAGAGATCCTAGATATGCTCTCCTCAATGATACCCTTCCCGGGGTACCGAGACACTGTGCACGATTGATAATGTTCATATTCCTGGCAGCCAAAATTACGATCACTAAGGCCTGGAAAACACCCAGGGTGCCATTGAGACAAGTAAAGATCAAGTTGTCTTGGATCATGACTCACGGAAAAATGGTGACTATCCTTTTGGATAAAGTCGCACAGTTTGAGTTAACATGGGATCCGTGGCTGGCATACAAAGGTTGTGTAGCAATATGAGAGTGGGTAAAGTATTTTGGGGCTTAGTTTGCCCGAATCACATTAACTGGATCCCTACTTTGAAACTGCGCTCCTTGGCTAGCTATACTTTAGTTGGCCTTTCCACTCTCCCTCCTCTCTCTGGGGCTCTACCTTTCCCTCTCTCCTCCCCTCCTTTCTTTTTCTTTTTTCTCTCTCTCTCTTGTTTCTCTTTCTTTTACTTTTTTTCTTTTTGTTTTGTTTGTTTTGGTTATGCAATGGTGTAGGTTAAACATATAAGTAAATATGTCAGTTCTACAAATATCATCTAGGCAGGGATTACTGAATGGCCAAGTTTGGTGGCTACTAGTTATCAATATTAGTAGAATAGTCCTAGTGCTACATATCTAAAAAGAAAATCTTATGGGAAATATGTCGTTTTTTCTTTTAACGGGATTAATCCTAGTAATGTATTAGATTGAGGGTACTAGGGTGATAGCTAAATGCAAGGAGAGTCAGAATAATGACTGGCAAAATCTACCTCTATGAGAACGTACCCTCTCTAATAACGAATATAATGGAAACGTTGTTTCCTCTCTACTAAAGTCTATCCGCATATATTTGTATAGTGGCATTGGGATGAGAACAGGAAACCAATAGGGCTAGACAAGTAATGTAATCTCTAGATAGATGTTATTTTATTGTATGCTTGTATGATAAATGTGTCTTAATATGTGTTGTTGAAAATAAAATAAAATATTTGAAAGTAAAAATCACAACTGCCGCCTAACCTTTATGCCTTTCTCTAGTTGTTGTCATTGGACACAATTTTTTTTTTTTTTTAGCTAAAGGCTATGGACCAAAACGAAGCAGATTGAATGTGCCCATAGCATACAATGCTGCTGCATTCAGATCTACATAAAGTATGGATCTGAATGCAGCGTATTATATGCCATGTGCATGAGCCCTTATCCTGATAAACTGATGAGCGTTTAGTAAACAACAGCAACAAAACCAAGACTTACCAGACAAATGCACACCACTGTGACAACATTGAACATTGCAATGACAAGAAATTAGCAGTAAAGAAGACACAAATATAGAGCTAACTGGAAGGTAGAGGAGAGTAGGGAAACAAACGTGGCAAACAGTTATACACTGGAACTGGACACAAGTCTCAAGCACATGCAGCATAAACTATCAACATCCTAAGGGAGAGGTGGTAATATGACACCTGCCAGTAACTTGGTGCAGCTAATATATATTGCAGGAATCACATAGCTGATTTTACCCTTCTTGCTCTGTGTTGCCTTTTGTTATGCATAACCCTTGTAGTTTTCTCAGTTTTCATTTTATTTTTTAATTTAGCTGCACAGTTACAGATTAGTTTCATCCGAACAGTTTTATACAAAGCTTAGTAGTATATTTATATTTTTATTTGCCACTTCCAAGTTACTTTTCTGTTTTGTTTCCCTCTGCATTCAGGTCCTATTCATACCTAAGCAATTGAACCCATGTGCACAGGCTTGCCATTGATTTTAATGTTACTACTTCACATCTATATGGTGTGTTGATGTTTGTTGGCCAGTAAACGTCATGTCCACTTTTTAATGTGCTAACGAGCATTGGGGGCCCTATTGAAGGGGAATGGCAGGTCATGAAAATGCATATAACATTTTTTTACTGCTTCCAGTACATGTAAACCAGCCTTGCCCTTAGACGTACAGTAGTCTCATGAAAGATGGAAAGATCAGGCCCCACTGTGCTGAAAGTGGAGTAGCTTATAAGAGAAGTACAGAGAACCAATCATCTTTGACTCTATCACTCTCTATTACATATTCTAGGCTGTAATAGTGTCTTCAGTTTCAAAGGCATTCTTATCATGTATGTCTCATCTTGGTATTCATTCTGTTCATACCCATGTCTTTATATCAAAATTTTGCCCATTAATGGCTGATAGGCTATTATTTGTAGCAGCTTATCTTGTCTCCCTGTGCTAAGGCTTCTCTGGCCTACTGTTGCTTACTCTTATTTGTGCGCAGTGGTATCTTACACTGCTCAGGCACAGTTTTCGGTTTGATGTCAGTTCTAAGTAACTCATCCATTTCTTTGGTATTGTTTTAGTATTGTAATCCATGTTGCTTCAACCACATTTCACTCTTTCGTTTAACTCTTTAACAGTGTGATCAGGCATTTTTAGGAATTATGAAAGCCTTCCTAGGGCTGGTTTTTGACAACATTGCAGTAACATGCATTCTATCAAAGCATGTGTGTGTTGTGGATAGAAGTAGTCTACTAATTATTTTTGTTAAAGTAAAAAAGACAATAACCACGTGCAATCTATTTTTGTATGGAGCCAAATAACCTCCAAAATAAATACAAGCAATACAGAAATACATGAAAATTATACTTTATTGAACATCACATTTTATTCTAGAGCTTCAAGTTGCCATGGGCTCTGACCTGAGTGAGTCATAAAATAGGATGCAAAGTTATCCCAGATGCTTGCATCATTACTGCTTTCACGATTGGACTTTTTTTTTTAAGGAGTCTTCAAAAAGGGAGCAATCTCTCTGCCTCACATAGTTCTGCAAGGCACAGGCTGCCTTAACTGCAGTTATAGCGTTTGGCAAATTTAGTTTAATGGCTGAGTGCAAAAGCCGCCATATATTTAGTTAACAAAAAGGTCAAACCCATTGTCACGCAGCATCTTTTACAATTCGTGAGTGAAAAAATATGCTGGAGTCTGAGCAGCTCACATTGGACCCAATATCAGTGTAGGTCAAACAATAAGTGACATCAGCAAAAACAACACAAACTAAATATTTTTTATTTTAAAATCTGCTGCTTCTAGCTACTGGCATAATGATGCAAATCTGTTTCTCATAAATTAACCCACTATTTGGGAAATTGCATTACTTGAAGAAAAGGTGTACAATTTTGGCCCAATCTTTTGTTGGCTAGCCAATTGCATATTAAAAAGAAAACAGAAAATGATGATCAACTGTATTTTTTCATGCATTGGAAGTCATCAAAACAATATTATTGGGTTTAAAACATAACTAAATTAAAAACAGTATAGGGAAAGCCAAAGTGGGTCTGCAGCAGGAAGATTCCATAAATATGTGCATGGCAAGGAGCTAGAATTTCTCATTACAATGCTTAAATAAGGAGGTAACATGTGGCCTTATCTATGTCACAATTACAAATGTGAATGCAATTTGTTTTTTGGGTGTTTCGATTCTATATGTCACCTTTGCAGCACAGAAAGCAGCTGAAATATTCCTAGGCAGCTAAGGAGCTAGAAAATCCTGGTGAGGAAGATGTGCAGCCACATATGATTCGACAACTGGAAAGGTGACATAACTTGCTCAGACTCCAGCCCCTGCACAGGCCATGACATTAGAATGGGCTTTATGAGGCAGAGTAATTGCCCCCCCCCCCCCACAAAAAAAAAGGACAGCTATGTGGAAATTTGAAACGGCATGTATGATAAAATGGAGGCCAACATACTGGCAGAGGCATGTTTTGCCATGGGTCTGGTGGTCCTTTTAAAAGAGTCCCACAGGACTTCCAGGTTTCTGTGCAATCAGATGCCATGAAGCTGACATCATACATACCATTAACCCATCTGGGTCCCTACCTGTCCCAACCTCCCCTTTCCTTGCAACCATTTTCCAACCACTCTATCCGCATCCCCCAACTCACCCCTCAACTTCCTATATCACCTGTACATTATTAAACATTTCCCACTGCACAGCCATCCTCAACTTCAGCTTCTGCTGTTCCTTAACCCTTAGGCACGGTTCACACCTGGGCGTTTTGTAGCGCGTTCCTATGCTCTGCAAAACGCTCAAACACCGAAATCCCATTATTTGCTATGGGTATGGTTAACACCTGGGCGTATTACAGGCCGTATGAATGCGCTACAAAACGCCCTACGCCCAAAGAAGTACAGGAGCTTCTTTGGGGCGTATTTGCCGCGCGTATCCATTGGGATACAGCCAGGTAGCCCTCAGAAACGCGCGAATGTCGCGCGTTTTTTTTACCGGCAAACGCACATAGTCGATACGCCTAGGTGTGAACCCAGCCTCACCAATACCCACTTCAGTCCCTAGTTCCTCCCCAACTGCCTCAGCCCACAATTTTCACTTTTGCCAAACACATACCCCTTTTCCTCTACCTTTGCCCCATTAACTTCCACCCATCCCTTCTGCCTTGAAAAACATGGGAAACACTTTTTGGAAATCACCCTATCCCACACCACATACCACCACCTGTAAGTTCTCAGGGTATTGTGAGGGCACACAATTCAGTGTTGCCCATATTTTGGGCCATTTCTTATATGTGCATTGGTTCTAAACAACATGTCCAGTTTGTGTGTTATTTCTCTCGGGAGGTTTGCAGAGGTAAATGTTTTGGTGCTGAGATACTAACAAAAATTATAGTTTGATACAAATAACATTAAAAGGAACATTGCTGCAAAGTTATAATTACCCTTTCATAGGGCAAAACACAATTTTGAAAAAAGTAGTTATGATGCTCCAGTTGGTTAGACAGTAAATCCAGAGGCTTGTCAAAGCTTTGTATACAATGGTTGTTCGGTTGGTAACATATAACTATAACTTTGATTAAAGATTATATTAGGCATATGATGAGGAAGCAGCTCTCTACAGTCAATGCAAACTGATATCTCTTTTTCAAGAGATTCGTTGTATTGGGTAACATGGCACATAACATTAAAAATGTGCATTAACACATGTTTAAAAACTTGCATGAAAATGTACACAGGTGTGAATTCCGTTTTATTCAGCAAAAACATGCATGATTTAAGGTAAACTGAGGCATTCATCTTAAAGGTGGGCCAAAACAACAGTTCATACCCTTTCTCCACTCCTGTCCATGATTTACTAAAATAAGGGTTGGGGCAGACCACTAGCCTCCCATACAGTTAAATATTCGGCTCTGTAGTCTACCTTTAATATGGCAGAGTCTGCTTAAGTAACACAGTTCCACAAAAGAACCTCTATTTTTATTGCTGTTTGTGCCCTGTTTGCTAGTTTTTTCCTTGCATACTGTCCCACTATCACGGAGACAGTAAGTAAGGGAAATCTGCACCCTTAATAAAAACTTGACACAAAATCCAGTCTTTCCCAACTCTGTCAAATATTCCAATCTTTACTATTTTTAGGGACCTTAGTCAAAGCACCCTCAACTGCTGAATCACATTGTGGACTGGTATAAGCATCAAGACTGGATCATCACCAAGGCAGCGCAGACAGGAGCCTAGGGCCCAGTGGAGGTCTAGGTGGCCCGATTACAAACTTTATGCTCCTGCAATAAACCGGGAATGTAGCACAATGGCTCACATCTGTATACCAGTGTGTCACAAGGGAGGATGCATTTATAGGCTGTTAGTGTCTGATGGGATCATGTCAGTACAGACAGTGCAAATGGGGCTGCTTTTCTGAGCCTATTT